>NC_056727.1:309623314-309780941 GCF_019279795.1 Protopterus annectens
CTTCCACCATTTGATCCTTGGCACTGCTCTCACACTTATCTTCCTCTTCTTGATCACCAACGTCATCCTACAGACCACCAATCTATGCTGCCTAACTACACTTTCCCCTGTCACCACTTTACAGTCTCCAATCTCCTTCAGACTGGCCCTCCTGCACAGATATAATAGGGCACTCAAACATGCTTAACAAAATTTGTTAAGTACCCTTCTTGCATCATGGAAATGCTTAGCAAAGTTCATTTTCTCCGAATTCAGATCACAGCTGTGATGCTCCACATAAAACAATGCAATAATGGTCTAAGTAGGCAGTATGAATAATAACAGCAAGCAACAAAAAGCTTCTCGGTTGCTTTATTCCTGCTACTAGCATATCCTATGCCAACCTGTTTTTCTCTCTTTCAGAAAATAACTATATAATGCACTAGTCAGAGACCAAGTCAATTATACATATTTTTTTTTATCCGCCCCCACCGTGGAGAAGTTCTGGTAGTCTTAACTTTAGTGCGACCTGCTCAGTTCAATGATAAGCTGACCCCAGTAACAAAATCCTAAAAAGATACAGTACAGCAATAAAATTAACAGGGCATGTTCACTTGTAAAATTTCGGACTAAGAGTTTTAAAAAAAATGTGGGTACTTACTTTTATCGCAACCACGTTACCGCACCAAATCTAATGAAGCATTCTATGTTACCGCAAGCATGGATATAGCTTAAAGATTAACAGGGAAGGGTGAAGATGAGAAGAAAAGGAAAAAGACCATATTACTTGTAGTGTAATTAACCTGTTTAAACACACATGTAGAGATCTAACAGTTAAGGAATAGTGCTAAATGAAACCACATGACTACTAGGTCGTAAATGCATAAATAGTGTGAGCTCACTGCAGTTGAATGCTTCATTTCTGATCTGTGAATAGGATGGAATTTTTTAAAGAATGTTAGGAGGGAAGATAGATTTTATAGCGTGGATTAATACAGTTGTTTCATGTTTATAAATAGACAATAATCCATCCATACATCCACCACGATCCTTTCTTCCCATTTGCACAACAAACGATAATCACAATTAAAAACAGTAGAATGGAAGGCAGGATACAGCAAAATTCCATTTTGTACTTACAAGGTCTTAGTAGCCCCCCCCCCCCCCCCACGCTCACACCACATGGAACTTTAAAAATGGAAACATCTCTCAAAATGCAGCCCAAGTCCCCAAGTATGCAATAAATTTAAGTAACAGGTACCATTTTCAGCAGTTCCCCCTAAAACTATTAAACATATTGTTTTTAGATTAGCAATATTATACATGTAAGGTTGCCACTTCTTAATGCCAGAAGTGGAACGTTTTTTAATGGTACATAATATTTTGCAGGACAAACCAGATCAAGGACTGGAATTCATGTTTTGTCAAAATAAAACATACCTCTTGTACAATTTGAGTTGTTTTACTGCCTCACATAACATTAGGGCATTTCAGGTACAAAATGATCTTTTTATGCAACTATTAGAGGAAATATAAGACACAATGATGTAAGCATGTGCCACCTATCCCCGCGTTTTCAGGTTTTGTAATGTCAGGGTTGACTTGTTTGTCCATGAATTATGACAGTTTGGGATCCTGATTGTGTTAATGAACAAGAACAATGATTACAGGTTTGGAACATGGTGACGATAAGGTGGTTGCGATAATATACAAGTAACAAAATTGTATTTCTTAAAGGAAGGATACACAAGAATTTAAAGAAAATTTTGAAATGTGTAACACTCCTGAAAGGACAGTAAACACTGAAAATATAACCTCTGCAACAGAAGCCACTAGTTTCATGTCTGAAAAGGACAGAAACAGAATATGAACATGATTATTTTCAGAATGACCCATCTTGCCAAGACTCACGCCCCTGTGCTGATCACACAGATGAGATAAACTAAAAACCTGATAATAATGGAAGTCTACAGTTAATAACAATCTATAGTTTACACAATTTAATATAGACTGAATGACCTGTTTTCTTTGGCTACATTATGAAAGCTACTCACCATTTTAGTCAACAGGTCAATAAAACAAAGGTCCATTCTAAAACACATCCCCCTAAACGATGCTGTAAGCACTTTCAATAGCATCTTCATGAATACTCTAAACTCCTTAGCTCCCTCTAGGAAGATCAGAGTAAAATCAAACCATGCTCCCTGGCTCTCCAAAGAGACTAGGTTCCTTATGAAACAAAGAGATCATGCTTGGAAAACCTGGACTAAAACTAAACAACCACCTTTTCTTCAAAAATACAGGCAACTGAGGAACCTTGCAAAAAAACATACAACTAATGACAAAAAGTTATACTATAGCTCTGCTCAGCTTAACAACAAATCCAATCCTCAAAATTTTTGGTCAACTCTCAACAACATCCTCTATCCTGGAAAGCCCTCTAATCCCTCCCCATATCCTAACTCTTCTTCTCAGGAAACAGCTACCCTCCTGAATAAACACCATCTCTTCCATCCATAATCTGGTAACCTCTAAGCCAAATTCTACTTCGACACCCACCTCTCCAAGTCCCACTAACACAACTTTGTTTTCTTTTGAGCCAGTTCCCATTACTTACATCAAATCTCTACTACTCAAGCTAAAACCTTGCTCTCCTTCCACTGACAATCTATCTCCTACATTCCTCAAATTTGCTGCTGACTCAATTGCCTATCCTGTATCTAGAATAATTAATAGATCTATTCTGGAATCAACTGTCCCCACCCTTTGGAAATCTTCACTATCCCTCTTCATAAAGGTGGAAACTCCACTGACTCCTCAAACTACCGACCCATTGCCATTCTGTACCCCCTCTCCAAGATATTAGAAAAATGTATTCACTCACAGCTTCTCAATCACCTCCTCACACACCACTTATTTACCCCTACCCAACATGGATTTCGTCCTCACCACACCACCACCACTGCCCTTCTCTCCTTCACTCATATCATTGCAGAGGCCGTAGACAACAATAAACTCATTTCCTGTCTCTTCCTAGATCTCTCCAAAGCCTTCGATACTGTCTCTCATCCTCTACTACTATCCAAACTCGCAAATCTCCACCTATCCCCCTCCGCACTTGCCTGGTTTAATAGTTACATACCTGGCAGGGAACAATCTGTCAAATGGCTCTCATCCTCCTCACCTTTCCTTCCCATCTCCACTGGTGTTCCCCAAGTCTCCATCTTCGGACCCCTTTTGTTTAACATCTTCACCAATGATATTTACACCTCATGCAAAGAATCCTCCCTTATTCAGTACGTCGATGACTCCACACTTCTATCCATCTCAAATAACATTCCTGAACTACACTCCCTGACCCAATAAGCCCTACTATCCACTGAACAATGGCTCTCTCACAACCTATTGATCCTAAATCCCAAAAAGACCAAACTCCTACTTTTCCTTCCCCGTTCTCTTTCTCATCACAAAACCTCCTTTTTATTACATCTTCTAACAATACAAAAATATCCAACCTGACACCAACACAAAACTCCTAGGGGTCATTATCAATGATGAACTCAAGTTCAACCTACACATACTCCAATGTATAAAAAAAACAAACCAGAAACTAGGTCTGCTATATCAGAACAAAAAATTCCTAACCCCTGAATCTAGACTTACCCTGGGCCAGGCACTCCTCCTCCCCTCCCTCTTATACGCCGCCCCAGTTCTTATCAATATCCAGGCCACCACTCTAAACAAACTGCAACAGACTTACCATAAAATAGCCAGATTCATTACTAACTCCCCATACAACTCACACCACTGCATTTCTTTAAACTCTCTTCAATGGCTTGAACTTCCCCAGTTTCTACTATCTTATCAATTTCATATGCTACACTCTATTCTTTATAAACCCTCCTTCTGTCCATCTCTGTCTTCCTTAGTCTCCATCTACATCCCATCCTGGACCCTCCGTACTTCTAACCAACAATTACTTGATATTTACCACCCAAAAAGGTCAGTAGGCAAACTACTCTACAAACACTCCCTTGCCCATGCTTGGAACAAACTTCCCCTTGACTTACGTTCAATCTCCCACACCTCCCACTTTAAAAATGAACTAAAAGCTTATTTTCTCAATTCCAGAACCTGCTCTTGCCATGACCCTACCTAGTCTTCCTTCCCTTTATGTACCCTCAAAAGGACAATACTTAGTACCTCATTACACCTCTCTCTCCAATGTGTCTACTATGCATTTGCACAATTTTATACAAACAAAAAATGTTCATTGTTGACCTATTGAACTATATCAATCTTAAATTGTTACTTAGCTTCTTTTTAATGCAACTTTAACTTTATGCATGTATCCTAACACATGTGAATCGTTTTGCTACAACTGCAATTATAACAATATTGTTTAAAATTGTACTTGTTTTAAAATGTATTACTGGAGCTTTTCTCCTCGGGTCTCCACTGAAAATGGTTCACAAGCCCAGTTGGACAAACCCGGTTAACAAATGTCAATAAATAAATAAAAAGTATTGCTGAAAGAAAACCGAATATGTCTGAATTTAAAAAGGGATGTTACGAAGGCTGTAGCACCTGTGCCTTTTAAACAGCAATACTACAACTTGACACAATCTGGAAGTCCCAGAAGTGGACAAATTTGCTGCTTGCTGCTTTTACAGCACCAGTCGTTTTAGCAGAAAAAAAAAGAGGAGCATAAATTAAACTAAAAAGTAGTACTGCAACTTTTAAAAATGATTTGAGATAGTACAACAAGTCTAAGAAAGCAACCATGTTCTCTAGTGTGGAAGACTTTCTAATCTGCCTACAGTCCGTTAAAGAATGGTCTCAGGATGACAGGGAAGCATTAGAAATACTATGTCATGTGAAAAAAGAAGAAGAAATGAGCTGTGAAATTGGGGATGAGATTCCAAAAGAGTTGCTCCCACTTTAAGTCTGTTCTTCCGAAGGACTTGCTGTCAGTTTATGTGACTTACTTCAGCATAAGGTCAATCTATAAAATAGGGTTACAGCAGGGGCCAGATTCCAAAACACCTGATCTCAGTGTAAGTTGTCAGTTCACTGAGAGCAGGTCTTTCAGAATTGGGCCCCAGTTCTTACAAACCATCTAGCTACTGGTAAATGTATGCAAGCTTTGTCAACAAATAGTACACAGCAGGCGAAACATCTGCAATCCTGCAGTTTTTGAAAAAAAAAAAAAATCACAAATGACATCTACTTTGTATTCTGTACTGCGGTTATACACAAAATGAAAACAATACAGCAAAACAGCTTAAAGGCAGACTTTTAGTGCAGTCTAAAGCTGCATGTCTTATGACAAACTGAAATGACTACTGAACTGGATGAGCACTAGTGCAGGGATGTTAAGTTACACTAAGCAGGAGTGAAGCTTGTTTTAGCTGCATTTGTTAAGTGCATCACTATCCCAAACATAGCCAAAAACAAAGCAAACAAATCATAAAATACTTCAGTCTAGTATATATAATTTAAACTTTTTTAAATTTATGAAAGCGCAATTTCTGAAAATGGAAACTTAAAACAGCTTGAATATCCTAGATCTTTACCAGACAATGGTGAAGCAGAATAAAGATTACTTTCTTATAGTGCATGGAATGCAGTGATTATGCTCAGATATCCAGAAAAAGAAATCAGTTAGGGCTTAAGCACCCTCTGCTTCACTTGTTAAAACTGGGTAGTGAGCTAAGCAGTTAAACCTGCCAGTACTGATCAGCAAATGACAGTAGCAGAATAAAAACAAATTGTTTCTGCCAGCTTGTCTGTGCTGATAATGTGTCCCAGTCTTTCTGTAACATAACAGTGTGTTACTGCCTTTCTGATAGTGCTGAATTATGACTGGGTCTCCCACCATAACCCTTAATTATGTGTTCTCGACATGGATGCCAAGATTCACCTGTCAAGCTTTTTTCTCTCCTCTGTTTTAAGGTGAATTTCTTGGTATCTATGTCTCAGACACCTTAATAGGTAAAGATTGGCAACAAGATCATACTCCTCTAGATAGGGGGATATATATACATACATCTGTTTCACTAGTCTTGCAATGGGTGGGGCTGAAGACATACATAATTAAACACCACCCATCACCCACATTGAGATCTCACTGCTTTGTGAAGTGAAATGATTTCGAAAAAAGGAAGAAGAACTTAAGACATGTATTTGCGCTACTTATATCTTTCAGTATCAAGATTTATTGTAGAATGCTAGAGAGGTTTCTCCACGATATCTCAAGGTAAATTGGATGGATACCATATACTATACATACAATCACATTTGCTGATATTTTGCTTTAACAATGAGTTCATGTCAACACTTTCTAGATAAGCTACAGCTATATGACAATCAACAGGAAAGGTAATAGCATGAGAAATGCATTCATACGACGACAGAAAATTGTCCAGTGACTTGAAAATGGCTGGGACAGTGACAATAACCCAAGCACAAAGCAGAACACTTAGTATTAAAATGTGTGCATCCACTTCATATTTTAATTTTAAATGTATTCTGCGCAGAATAAGTAAAACAAGCCCAACACATCTGACCTTGAGCACCAAATACACCACTATGCATACACTTAAGATTCAATTCTCTCCACTGAGTTGCTGGTTAACAGACTACCTATATTATGAACAGAACTACATCTAAGATGTACTAGACTGTAGAGCTTTCAGCTCACTGACAAATACCAAGCGACTTATCTGAACTGGACACAGCGTTTCATCATTAAATTCAGTGTTTAACTGCAGCTGAAGGTTTTTTTTTTTTTTATTTCGGCCACACATAAGGAACAACAGTCTGTTATTCTCCCTGTAGATGGGATACAGTCTTTCCAAAGAAACAATTGTCAAAGAACATTTCTGATCAACTAGTAGCATATGATGTGACCTGTTCTGAAGTGCTGAGGAATAGCTACAAGTAAGACACCAGTTACTGGCAGTTAAAATGGATGCTGGAAAAATGAACAGCAAGTTAAAGAGTCCTCAATTTTATGACATTAATAGATTAAACAAATGCTGTACCATGCCACCAATGCAGAATTATAGTGCTGAGAGTGGAGCATTCAGACATTTATCATCCAGTCATTTTAATGTTTGCTACTTCAGAAGGACAACATATTTCATGGCAACCTTTCTTAAGCATTCATAATGCATACTATTAAATAGATTCAATCATTCTATTACAGGTTTCCTAGTTGCCCTTTGCACTGTCTTGGTGATGTTCCGCTACTCTTGAAAAATGCAATTTACCCCTTTCTACTGTAGGTAGTATTTTCTAGCTGCTAGAAAGCAAAAGGAAAGTCTGCTTGACAATGCAGATGTACTGGGGGTACAACTACTTGTATGATGAATGAATCTGATAAAGGAAAAAGTTTGAAATGATCAAACTTTGTACTTGTATGGTTATTGCTTTCCAGACAATATAAATTTTAAAAAGTTCCACATTAGAAGAATTTTACTGTCAACAAATTATGTTCTACATCTTTGTTTCCACTGTCCTGGCTGGGCACAGGACTGTATCATATAATTACAAATAAGATTTGTTCTCCAAAGGCAGTAAAAAAACAAAAAAACAACAAACAAACTTACCTAGCCACATCAAAGACACGGTCAGCAATTCTTCCACTAACCTGAAATTAAATGCAACACTGCCAGTTATCATCAATATCAGAGAATCTATCACTACAGTGAGTTATAGATTCTACTGCAGCAATTAGCCACACTATTCTGAACTAGTAAAACAGCACAATACTTTACCTCAGGCAAAAAAAAAATGTTGTCATAGAATTCAGTTCTAATAACATTTGTTAAGCATCATTTATTAGCAATATACTGCTTTACCTGGAAAATTACTTAAATAATAAAACCCCCATATATGCAACGGGAAAGCTCATCTGCTAACACAAATGTATTTGCATTCTGAATACACATTACCAAGAGAAATGTTGTGAGATATAACTTGTGCTGTTTAAACACCCTGTCAACCAAAATAATGGAACCAGTGTGTGTGTGTGAGATCTCCACACAGTATACATGATCAGTCATCATCATCATTGTCTTTCGGCTTTTCCCAGTTAGGGGTTGCCACAGTGGAACTCCAGTCTGCTAATGATTGGCAGTGGATTTTTACAGGGGGCTAAGTTGCTAGCCCGACGCCCAACCTTCAAAGAAGGCACACCCATTCACACACTAAACCTACCTGCATGTCTTTAATGTCACTCAACCGCGGGGAGGACATGCAGACTCCACACAGAAGGCGCACCAGCAGAGAATCGAACTGGAAAACCTCTTGCTGTGAGGCGACAACGCTAACCGCTGCACCACCACAGCCATCATATTTTAAAATACGCACAGTGTCCCATCAGCATACCTGCTGTACATCCAGCATCACCCAGCACAGTAAGCCTGAGCAGAAGTAGCCATTACAAACAAAAGCTACAGATGGTATGTTCTCTACTATGTTAAGTAGAGAAAAACAAATGGACCGTCAACTGGATGAAGACAAAGTTCCACCATCCCCAAATACTAACAAAAAGAGTTTCCTAAGTCCACAAGTGTCTTTGTGCAAACAGTAAGATGCATGCACTCCTTAGTCCCCAAAAATAAGGGACACATACAGCATTCTACACAGTGTACAGTGCAAGCTTGGGCATGTGCATGTCCAGGGCTTTCACAGTACAGTAGATGTCAACTGCATTCACAGAATAATGCAGAAAAGGGGCTATTCAATGAAGTTGTTTACACAATACAATGCCATTACTTAAAAAGATAGCAGCATTGTATAACAGCAATAATCCTATCCTGTGTTTAGATAATGCTGATTTACCCCCAGCTGGCTTCCTAATTTGATCACTAAGGCTTCAATCTCAGGATCACATCATACCAGCCATGAAACACACTCAGTTATGGATTACTGCTTAAGGAGAACATATAAAACATGTACACGCACACACAGTTATGGCTGGTCCTTTTAAATGTACTAGCTCAGAAGCATAACATAGCATTGTGGTAGAAGGTCCCTTAAGAATACTAACCCAGAAACAAGACAAAAGTTAGGGTTGATAGGTAAAGCCCATCTCCTTGATGTACAGAAGATTTGCGACCACTGGGTCTTGAAGAGGTTCCTGGGAAGGCGCAATAACATCTACAAGACGGAAGGCAACTTGTTGCATGTCCTTGGAGTGAAAGGAATGGAAACAATTACAGGACAAGACAGTGGATTTATCCCTGCTTGTGTGAAAGGAGATGATATTTAAGCAATAATCCATGGCTGGATGTGGAGAATGCTGGATTTACCCACGGTTGGTGTAGTTTGGTCACGAGGGTGAAGCCTGAGTGACCAAACAAAAGCAGCCGTGGGTTATTGCTATTATACAATGACATTGTTTAAGAAAAAAATACTCTTCTTAAATAATGTCTTTATATAATGCATCCATGCTACCCTTCCATGTTTTGAAGATATCCTGGGGCTTTTTTGATGTACTGCGCATGCGTATGGGACTTCTGTTCCCAAGATTATGCAGTAAATCAGTGCTGTGCAAAGGTCGCAACAGAGAAAGGAAGATCTCTGCTGCTGCTTCCTCCTTTTTTTTTTGTTTTTTAATTGAATATAAAAAGGAAACCAGGCGGATTTTTACATTGGGGAGGGTCGGATGAGACAAAATAAAAGGATAATCAGGTAAGTTTTGGAGAACATACCCGATTATCCTTTTATTTTTGTCTGCACCGTCTCCCTCGTTTACTTCAAGTCTTCTGGTTTCTTTTTGTTTATTCAAAAAAAGAAGGAAAAGTAAAAAAATTATGAGATATACTAATGGAAAAAAGTCCGGGAGACTGGACATTTTTCTGTTAGTATACTCTCGGATTTACAACAGGCACACTGGCTGGGCTCGCCCAATCAGCATGCTTGTTTTTGAACATTAATGGACAGTTATTGTATAATTTGTTTTATCCCAGTCTTTGGAACTAGAAAGAGAGCTGTAAGGTTGTTGTGAGGTCTCCAACTTACTTTCTGCCATTAAGTATACAAGAATCCCGTCTATAACAGAATACTGTTCTGACTTCAGTTGTGAAAAATCTGCAAAGTAGGAACCTGTGAAGAGAATTTATTTGGCTGAAGACTGAACCATTTGGTAAAGACTTATTTCTCCTTTTTTTTTTTCAAACTTCACTATAAATATTAACTTTAAAATGGGGAGCTGGCTATAGTTACTACTTGGAATGTTACAAAACAAAAACAAAAGATACCACAGCTAGTGTTTACAGCAGATAAAATCACATTTTTATATACTGACTAAGTAAAAACAGACTGCAAAAGAAACCATAGCCAGAATGTAGTTCAGCATTCTCATCTGTCTATTACAAGACTTCTTCAGAACATAAAATGATGAAGCATACAAGTAAAAAAGCCCTCCTCACAAATCATGTGTAACAGCACCGAATCACAACAAACATTAATATTTTTATAATACATTACTACATGCACACAAATGGAAGAGAATTATAATCTGACAGCCTTCTTTGTCAAGATACATGTAATACTGAAGGAATCATTTAATCCTGGTGCAATGTTTGCCTTCAAGCTTAGCTGCCAACAAAGTTGCACCTTCCTCGCCCTCTCTTCCTATTCTCCCTTTCACTAACATGTATTGCCCCTACTACATATCACTCATGTGACAAGCTAGAACCACCTCCCATTCCCAGGATGGCAGAGCTGGCAGTATCCCCTCAGTCCCATCCTCCCTGGCCAACTTCATCATGTACCCAAGTTGATAATTGAACTAGGGTCACCTGCAGCATAGTTAGGGCTTCATCCTCAGCCATAAAGTTACAGGTCATGTGCATAAATGACTATGGATACTTAGTTGTGAAAGAAAAATAGAGAAAATAACTGAGGCTCTTGTACACTCTAATACAACTTTAGTGACATCTACCACAGTCTTGTATAACTTTACCACTAAAACTCAGGAGAGATGTGCAGTGACTGATCAACACCTGTTCAGCCATCAGAAGAGGTATGTAGCCTTTGACAAAAAAACTAACACTGGATTACCCTCCAAGAGTAATGTGCTGCAACAGATTAACAACTGCTCAGCCTCCAGTAGCAGATTTCCACCTTGACTAAGTAGCTGCCCCCCCCTTTTTGCAGGATTTTACAAGTCCATCCCAATATGACAAAACTCAGAAAAGAGGATGATGTGGAGGATTACCTTGCTGCTTTTGAAAGTTAAGTAGTTAGGAAGAACTTGTCCCAGGTAGAACAGGACAGAATTCTGTTGTCCCAACTAACTGGGTAGGAACTAAACATATGAACCTGGAAGATTCCGACAAACTGATGTACCACAAACTGAAACAATAATTCATAGCAAGAATTGGAGTTACATTTGAAGGATAGTTTTTTGAATGCCCAAAGTGGACATTCTAATGGCTGATTTAGTACACACATTGAAATTGTGACTAAAAAGTAAAATTTTGTAAATTCTGGCTGTCGACAAATTTAAGACAGCACTCCCTAATAACACATGTAAGTGGGTAGCCCAGAGTCATTTCAAGTCTTATAAGCAACTAGTCATTACAGAGCAGCATTTACTACCAAGTGAATGCAGATATTCTAGATCAGATTTGGCAAAAATATCTAGTAACAAGGCATCATCAAAGAAAGCTTTGTTACCTTTTAATTAAGAAAACAAAATATGTCACAATTTGAACCAATTTGTTTTAAATGATACAGAAAACGACAAATAACCAGTCTGTCTCTTCGAATCTGACATGTCAGCCAAGGACATTCCTGCCTGCCTACTGTTATAGTATTCCACTCCTTTGTCAAGTGACCGGGGTTTGCCCTCACCCTTTAAACCAACATCAGCTGTGCAGTGGATTGTACCCAAACACGTCAGGAAAAGCAAGAAGAAAGACAGGTTTTGCCCACTTATCCTGCCAATTGTGCTTAATGTTTATATTTCTACTTTTTCTATTGTATGACTGTGTTAAGACAGGAGGTATCTCTATGGTTCCCTCTTTGCTTGAATCTCCTTTCAAAACACTTCTGTCTCAATAGATGCATGTACTTTAGGATGAACCTACCCCATTAAAGTGGTGGAACAACATACACACTGCTTTACTGTCATACATTTATTAGCATTACCTCTTTTCTCCAAGCTCTCATATCTCAACAACTCATGCATTTGTACCTATCTTTTTTGAGCTCACTGCTAGACACAGGCCTTGACCGATTAACCCCCAAGCCTGTGGGAGTTGTGCCACTGCCTTGGAGCATTCAGGTATTCTGTTTTATGTTTACTTAAATATCTCATTTACTTGGTTGCATGGTAAACAGGATATTCTGTTGTCGTACCTCACAGCTCACCCCCACACACACAATACTGGACCACCCATTTCACACTTGCTGAAGTAATTTACACTTGTATTCAAACAACTGCTTAATAGCACTGTTCATCCCTTCCCACTCACCGTCTGTTTCTTCCAACCCAACAAGTCAGCCATGATTAGTAAGTGCATAATGTTTTATAGCACTACGTGGAAATGTTGTTAACATGATTTTCATAGCTCTCAACCTACCATCTCCAACTTCAACTAGGAAGCCCATAGGATGGTTAAACTATGCTTATTTTACTTATAAAGAAGATCTTTTAATGAATTAATATGAATCATTTCTATTTACCATGGATGTGTGACAGAGTCTTTCAATGTGGAACATAATGAGGTACACTTGAGAGGTATGCATGATTTTGCTTGCTTCACCAAAGAAAGTTAGCCAAGAGCTGTTAGTTTCCACCCATGACATGCAGATTGGAAAACAATACGTTCATATTACACCATATTAGGGATAGCTTCATCAGTTGTGTTTAACAGGATATTTGCTTGAGTTTTTGTTCCTGTATGGATACTCTGCATTAAGTAAACTGTCTCTCAGGCTTAATATTTTTGCATCTAAAGCTTTAGTGGTTTTGTTGTACCGCATTTGTAAATATCTGTTGTACTGTAGTCATACAACTCTGAGGTTTATTTTATTTGAGGTATGTAATGCTTTGCAAAAACATATATGGAGGACCAAGCAGTAGAATGCTTCCAGAGTCCACACCTTTCCAATATGCCATCTTAATTATGCTTGCAAATGTTTTACCTTGTGGGAATAACAAGATATAGTAAGAAACAACCAAATGGTACCGAAATTGGCACACACTAGGAATTCCACAGCTATGTAGCTTTCCTAAAGGACTTTGTACTGGAAGACAATAACAAAGTTGTAAAAGCACGACCACAGTAAATAAAATCTTTTCTCCCTGTCATTCAAATTCTAAAGGAAATAAGGGAGACAGATGGCTAGATGCAAGGTATACATTGAAAATAGAAAGGGCATATATGGGTGATGTTTTTTCTACAGCTAACCCTATATGGATGGAAAAGCAAAATGGTTACCCCACCACAAACTGCTGCAACCCAGATACTCTACTGCAGATATCAGCGCAATAAACCAATTAGTCTACCAAAACAATAAGCCAAAAATAGCCAAAAATATCAGTTTCACAGCAAAAAGTAAATCTCCCAATTAAATGAAAAACCTCTTTGTAGAACAGATTGAGTAACATCTGAAATGAAGAGGAGGATCCATGGGCAGACATGCTGCAATGCTTGACAAATACTCCTTGCCAAAGGAGTAAACAAGACATAGGATAGCAACTCACTATGTTTAACAGCTAGAAGTAGTAATCCCAGATAGGACCCTTGTTTTAGGTAAGACACTAACTAGAAAATATTCTCCACTGGTTACCATAAGATTTCCTAGTAGCAGGATGTCTTGCCTCGTTTAGTACTTGCTGCACATCCTCATGAAAATGTTGCCTAGAAAGGTAGTGGAACTGAATCATCCAGACAACCAGATGAAATTGTTTGAGACGGAGTTGTATCAAACTGCCCCTCTCTTGTGTGAGTTGATCCAATCAGTGAGGAAGCTTACTGTAACTGCCCTTTGCCAAATTCCATAAGAATGAAGAACTAATGCTGCCTTGGCCAGAAGGGAGTCACTGCAATGATTTGGGAGAGTCTTCCTGAATCTTCAGAATGAACTTGGGTATCAGTGGAAAGTGTACAAATGTATACAAGAACATCTACATCTGTGCCCAAGGGAATGAATATACATCCACTTTTGGGGGCTAGCTTGTAGAGATTTCTGGTGCAGAATTTACTTCATTCTTTGTTTTGAAAGGAGATCTATTTGAGGTGTTCCTCAAAAATGGATTCAATCCTGGAAGGCATTCAATTTTCATTCATAAGGGGCTATCCTAGTCCTGCTCAGCTTAACTGCCACTACATTTTGCTCACACGGTATGCAAGATGCTTGGAGGGTTACACAATCCTGTAGAACTAACTCGCAAGCCATCATTACCAGCTTGCAGAGCGGCTAACAGTTGGTGCCCCCCTGTTTATGTACCACATCACTGTAGTATTATCTGTAATCACCTGTAATAGTCCTGGGGAACATAGGCCATGATGAGATTCTGTAACATGTGCCACAGCTAAGATCTCTTTGACATTTGTGTGCTTTGGTCTGTCTGAAAAGAACCACAAGCCTTGCACCTTTACGCCCAGTGAAACTGCTCCCCAAGCAAAAACAGTGGATTCTTACTTCCCATCACCAATGCAGTTCTTTCTTGATAAGGCCCAAAACTGTAATATGAAAATCCCAGAGACGTGCATTAAATGTGGGGCTTAGAAACAATCAGTTAAGCAGCCCCTGCAAATACAGCAACTGCACGGCTCCAAAAAGACCTGATAGCAATACAAAACATTATGAAGCCAGCAGACTGTAGCAGTCAGCTTTTATTCCAAACTAGTTCAAAAGCATAGTATAAAATAAAAAAAGAAAAACAAAACAGACCGGTTTCGGCTGTACAATTTACATAGCTTTCATCAGTGCAGTAAAGACATGAGACCTTACTCTCTTTTGTATAACCACTAGGTGAGGCTCTAATTTAATAAATTAATTAAGAGTCCTGATTACAGGTACTCATTACACACTGGTGAAAACAGACCCCCCCCCCCCCGGTTTAATAATCAATTTATTTTCTTTACTGTTCAAAATCTGATGCCATCCTGATTTATTTGTCCTGTTTCCAATAATTCTGTCCATCACAGTAAAATTAAAAGATGCATTCTTGTGTGCCACAGTGTGCTTATATAAAGCATTGGTAGGCTTTTTCTAAACATTAACCTGACCTATGGGAGTGTGATTATTAGTGAACAAAGAGATTTTTTTCACACAATTTTAACACAGAAAATAACCCTGACAGGAGGTATATTTACACTGGTGGGCCCAATAACATTATTGAATACGAATACTGACCCTATGGTGTCCTACTGAACAGCAAGATGTTGGCTATATTTATTTTTAACCAAATGTCCATTTCAAATCAGATAATTAAACTCACATTTCATTTTAAAACAATTCATGTTACAAGACATATACTAAAGACATATAAAACATATATATTAAAACATATAAAAACATATAAAAACTTATGCAATCTGGATTTAACATGCATATACTGTAGGACACTAAATTTAAACATATGGTTCTGTCCTGATGTCTGATGGTGTTTAAATTGAAATATTGAACTGTAAGGAGTGTCTTTATATTTATTTTTACATGACCATTGAACTGAGCCTAGTTTGATTCATAAGCTTCACTCCCCTGATGTGGCAACTAATATTTAGTAACAACAAGGGCTATTATTCTGTTTTGTATTGCACACAAACAATGCAGGTGTATTAATGAAGACCCCCATGTCGGTTAGTAGTTATCCCAAAATCACTGCTTGCATGAAAACCTGCAAATAAAAAAGCAAATTGCTATAGTTTACTTGGCCAGCTGCCTTTCGTCTGATTTTTTTCTATGTGGAAAAGACAGAGAGGCAGCTGAATCAGAGAACATAAAAACACCTGAATGATAACAGAAATAAAGAACCTAATAATGCACTTTACAAACTTTCTGCATAATATACCAATTTCAAAACATTTCTATTCTTTATAATAGAGAAGCCGAACATTTCACGGAGAGGGGTTGCGGGGAGAACACTTGAGACTATAAGGAACTTTGATGGCAATTATTACTAAATGCATCCACCCTCCTGATATCAATGATGCCATCATGATTACTAGTGTACTGAAGAGAGGATCAGCCAAGCTATAAGATATTATAGTATGGATTTTACAGTTTTACAGTATACATTTAATGATTATTGCTTGAGTACAACACATGCACACAACATAAATTTTAACAACTTCTTATTCTACTTTATGTGTTGTAGTATATTATCTTAACCAATGCTTTTATTGTATACATAGCTTTAAATATTTCTGCATTGTCTTGTCAGCTGCTTACTACAGTTGTATGAAAGCTTTTAAAAATACATTTTGCCTACGAGTACACATGCTTGTTGGTGTCCTGAACCATTTTTTTTCTGTTGGTTACAGGTAGATTTGTGAATTTAGACTGACACCTTGACTTAGAACTTGTAGGATACTTGGGTAAAGATTTTTAAGACCGTTTTGTGGTGACAGTCGTGTGGATTAAGACAGTGCTTGGTTTACTGCATGCATGACAGTAGGAAAGGGATGCATCCCCTTTAATAAAATATTTACACTTCTCAAAGTTAAGAGTCCTTTGGGTTAAGCAGGAGTTCATTTTCACACCAGGTCTTACAGTGCCTTTGGATCCTCTGTGATATAAGGCAATAGAAATGGGAGTTAAGTCTATTGTCTCTCCTTGATGATCAGGACTACTGTGTGATACAGTTTATTAGGAAGAGTAGAGGGGCTAGAGGAAATATTAGAAGGGGGAGATATTTCTTGTACGAACAATGTGTTCAACAGAGGGGCATGCATAACAGTGGAGCTGCTACATTGGCTGTTCTGGTCTGTGCAGCTACTAGGAGAATAAAGCAAGTCAGCACACACTGTAAAGACAGACAAGAAGTGGTTTATTAGCTCAAAGGAGTTGGAAAAAGGTATACTGTCTGTCATATGAAAGGGAGACAGAAAATTTACTTTCATGTAATACCTCTATAGAACAACTACTACTCCGGCACTGTTCTCTGCAATAAGTACTAAAGAAAAGAAAATAACCAATGGAAAAAAAAAGAAAGATGAAATCTGAAACCAAAGTGCACAAATCTACTGGGACCTGGAGCAATTATTCTCTCATTTAGATCAATCACTGCGTAAATCGAAGGTACTGCGGTGGTGGTGCTGCGGTAGCGTTGTCGTCTCACAGTTAGACATTGCCCGTTCGATTCTCAGTTAGAGCGTCTTCTGTTTGGCGACATGCGTGAATGGGCGTTCCTTCGTTGAAGGTTGTGTGTTAGGCCCGGCAAGCCAGCACGTAAAAATCTACTACCAATCATTAGCGGACCGGAGTTCCGCTGTGGCGACCCCTAACTGGGAAAAGCCGAAAGAGACAAACAAACTGCATAAATCGAAGATGGCTTTCACACCAGGCCAAACAGATTTATTCAAAGCAGAAAATAAAATGTAAAGACAGTATCAGGCAATGCAGGAAACAGCTCTAAATGACAAGATCAACTGATCATCTTACCTGCAAACAAGAAAAAGTACTTTCCTTTCCTCCAAATTTAAAATCTAGCAATTAGTCAAGTATCAAGACCAAGTACCCTGTAAAACAAGTATTTTTTTTTTTACATCCCACAGCTCTGGTGCCTAATTTGCCTCATGACATAATCCCTAGCCACAATTTTAAACTGTTTAAAAGAACTATGGATATTTTAAGGAAAAAAGATTCACACAAATATACTGCCAAAAGTCCACAGCCCCAGCAAAGGGAAAAATACAGGGTTAGAAGACCTAAAGAGAGTTATAATTTTGCTAATGATAAACTTGGTTTACAACAAAGGATGCAAGCAAGTATAAAGTATTCATAGGAAGTTACTAGGCTATTGGCCCTGAGGCCCTTATAAGCCCAGCCAAGAGTTTAGCCCATGTTTAGACAAATCAGCACCCGATGCACCTGTCCAGCAGGGACACTGGTGGAATCCCAGGGGTGTATTTTCTGTTTCCCATCCAGTTATCCAGGTTGCGCTTATAAAGGGATAACAAGGTACTCTGCTTGACGTGGAGGAGGAGTCTATTCCACAGATGGGGGAAGTCTCTGGGACACAAATCTGTCCTACCAACAAGTCCTAGTGATGTCACAGACCAGGTTGAGGTTGCGGGTTACTAGAGTAGAGCTTGACTTACAGATAAGCACCAGTCCCCATCAAGGCAGGATCTGTGATTGCTTTGTATGCTAGACAGATATCCCCTCTGAGGAGTCTGTATGAAAATGAGTAGAGGGACAGGGCTTTTAGCCCATTAGTGTATGGTAGATGTTTGAGGCCCAGGATTCTCCTGATGAGGAACCTCTGTGGTCTCTCCAGCTGTTGCATGTGCTTTGCGAGATACATGCCGATAGAGGCGTTGTACACTCAATAATGAGTCTTACAAGGGACAGAATACATGGATGTTATAACTTCCTTGTCCCTGTATAAGATACCCTTACTTATGAGGTGGGCCATGTAGAAAGCTTTCCATACAACGGAAGATACATGGAGGTCAAAAGTCAAGTTGCTAGTGTGCCCAAATCTCTCATGACTGACTGCGTGCTAAGGACATTGTTATTAATGTGATAATTTATGAGGATGTCACTCTCCCCAAAGGGGACGATGATGCATCTTTTGGTATTCAACTTGAGGCCATGTTTCTGGCACCAGTCATTTGTTTGGGTGATACACTCTTGGGAGGATGTCCACTTCACTAGGGGAATTGATGCCAGCATCTAGTTTGCAGTCATCTGCAAACTTTGTCAGCCATAGCCCACTGGTTTTGGCCTGCACCTCAGAAAAGTATATCCCAAATAACAGAGGCCCCAAGAAGGATCCCTGGTGTACACTGCTCGTTACGGGTCTCCTGCTTGAGGTGGCGTCCCCTGTTTTGACTAGGTGGGTTCTATCAGTGAGACAGTTTGCTACTCATCTGGTAACAAAGACTGATGTCTAGTTGAGAGAGTTTATCTATTATGCCTGAGTAGGGGAACAATGTCGAAGGTTTTGTCCAGGTCAAGGTAGGCGTGTGCACTGTCTTCCCCTCGCCCACGGCTTTGGTGACTGTCTCAAAGAATCTGACCAAATTTAACAGACATGACCTCCTCTTGATGAAGCCAAACTGTGTGGGATTGAGCGTTTGGAGGTTGCCAATGTCCTTGTTAATGAGGTCCATGATAATCTGTTCCATGGCCTTCCAGAGGCCAATTAGTCTGATGGGTCTATAATTTCCTGGATCGGTGGATGCTGCACCTTTGTGCAAAGGGCTGACAGTAGCTGTCCTCCACTCAGCTGGGACGAAGCCAGTACTCATACTTTGGTTGAATAGAGCACCTGATGGTGCTGCAAGTTCCTGCCTGAGTTCATGTAGGATACAGCATGGGATGTTATTGGGTCCCATGGAGGCTGTATTTTTTGCCTTTGAGAGGGCAGTGATGACCTGTTCCCTAGATATAAGGTGAAGGGGGAGGTACTGGGGATGTCCAGATTTACTGATGGGGGGGACAGAGGGGTGAAGTTTTTGCTAATCTGTCAGCCAGCAGGTTGGCTATATCTACAGCATTTGTGTATGTGGTGTCTGACCACCCATTCTTAGCAGATCTGGGTGCTTCCTTTGAGACTGCAGACATTTTCGAAGGTGGCCTTATGACTGTCTCTAGTAGATATGGCCAATTTAGACGGTGTGCTCTGGAGGATTTCACTAGTGCTCTTACTTGCTTGTTCAGGTTAAGGAGAGATTGCTTCCAATTGGGCATCTGCTCCTTCTTGGTCCTGGACAGCAATTTTTCCTTTTGTTATAGAGTTTATTTACTGCAGATGCCCGCCAGACAGGTTTACTCTTCCTTATGGAAGATGATTTTGTCCTGTCAGGTATTCCTGATTCGATGCATCTAGATAAACGCTTGTACACTACTTTGTGTAGATTTGGACATTGGTGCCAGTTCCTACAGAGGGAAAGGGGGCTGGTGAAGCTGTTTATATCATCCCTCGGGAGGTTGTAATCAGCTTTGAAAAAGTTTTTTTTTTTGTTTTGACTCTAGCTAGAGGGGGTTCTGGGGAGAGGGTGACTTTGAAAGTGACCACTTTATGGTTGGATTTTACCAGGTAGGATGACACTGCAGGGATGCTGCAGTGGTTACTCATGTTGGTTAATACCAAGTCCAAGACATTATCACCTCTTGTGGGGGTATCAACTAGCTGTTCCAAAGCGTTTGCACTGACAAAAATAGAGGAATCTCTGGGCATTTGTGTTCTGGCATGAGTAGTTCTTCCATTCTATGTTTGGGTAGTTAAGTCACCCAGGATCAGGGTAAAAGGTTGAATCTTGATAGATTTGAAGAGGTCCAGATAGGCGGAGTGGACATCGAGTCAAATTTGGGGGCCTGTAGCTAGCTACGAAATGAATAGGGGTCTTGTCAATAGTTAACTGCACCTGGGGTGATTCCTGTGTGTCATACTATTTGACCAGCCCGGAGCTGTGGATGTCTTTAATATATATTGAAATTCCACCTCCTTTGGCTTTACTGCCCACAGTTTGGGGTCTGAATGCATGACAGGTTGAGTAACCAGGTAAGGCTGGGGTGCTCTCCGCAGCTTTGAACCAGGTTTTTGTGACTGCGCAAATGTCAGCATCTTCCAGAGTTATGAATCCTTGCAAAGAGTGAAGTCTCATGCTTAAGACTCCTAGTGTTTAGCAGCATGACCTTTAATTTGCATTTTGTTGAAATTTTTATGTTGGTGGTTTTGACCTCATCACTTTTCCTAAAAAAGGTGCTTCTTTAATCATGTCAGAAACTGTAAAGAAAAAATGAGAACTTAACATGTTACCAATAATGAAGTGATTACCCAGATGGGGGTGCAATGAATGTCCCTGCAGAAAAGATTGTGCAGACTTCACAATAAGCAAAGACATGTAACAGTCTGATCTAAAGACAAAGCAAAATATTGCTATGGAACTATGAGATATCCTATACAAAACCACAGGTATGCCAAAACTAAACTTAAAACGTTCCACGTGAATGATTAACACTACCACTGGTTTCAATACAGAATCACAAAAACCATAGCTAATCCCCAGTCATTCTATCAAACAGGTTAAGCAGCATGTTAATATATGAACCCACCTCAGAACTGTCTGATAGATGGGCTACTGCAGCCCGTTTGTTGCTGTCCAATAGCACCAGACTCCTACAGTGACCCTACAAACAGCCCTCACCATTCACAAATTTTTCTAGGCAAACAGGAACAGAAGCAGACTGACCGGATTTTCTTCCACATCATAGACAGACACACACAGACACAAACGCGTGCACACACACCCCGTGCACATCATGGACAATCCATATTCACTTGTCCATCTATCATTCATCTTTGATATGCAGGAGGAAGCCAGAGTACCCAGAGAAAACTCACATGAACACAGGTAAGACAAGCAGACTGAACAGAAGGTGCCCCACTCAAGAACCAAAACAAACAAAAAAAACCCTATTGTGAAATGACAATGCTACCACTATGCCTCTCTGCCTGCAATTTACAGCAGTACTAATTATCCAAGGGAAGTGGCACACACAACACCCCCCCCCCCAAATTCTGAAGTGTTAGTCTGACTAGTACTCAATGTAAAATCATGAAGAGTATCATAAAGGATCTTATCCAAACAGGACACAGGCGCGTACTTCTGTTAGCTATCAGACAATAGGGATGAAAGGCAAAATCTTGTCTTCTAAATCTTGTGGCATTCCTTAAAGGGAAACCTGCAAGAACTGGAGTGGCAGCAACTATTGCCTTCTCTTCACCTTGCAAAGGCATTCAATACTATTCTACAAAAAGCACTATTCAACAAATTAAACACATGAAATATTGATCCATAAAAACTTCAATAATTAAAACCTTTATTCAACCACTCAAAGAGGGCCAATTTCCCTGTGGCATTAACAGTTAGTACACAGGGTAAAGAAGATTAGGGGACTGGCATAATGGTTAAGGTGTGTACCTTACAGACACAAAGTACAAGGTTTACTTCTCAACTTTGAGGGGAATTGACTAAGCTTAAAATGGCCCACAAAGGCAGCTAGCCTAGTACCTACCTATTAACACATGTATCCGTCTATCCCAATGTGGGCTACTGTTGTGTCCAACAAGGATCTGTACTGGAGACACTTTCTGAACAACTCTTCTCAAATATAAAAATTAATTTTAAATAACAAATTTAGGCATTTCAGTGGAAACCAATGTATCACTTTTTACATCACTGATTCAACCCATTGCTGAATACAATACTGCATTCTACAGCCTCCAAATAAATCCATAAACTTGAAAAGGTACAAATCCTCAACAGAAAAATTTAGCACTGCAAAGTGTGAACTGTATAGAAATGTTTCTGGAATCACCGTTATACCACATTTCATACAAGTTGCTTATGGCTGAACTCTGTCTGGCCCACACGGCACTGTCTGATCCAGTTCGATTTTAAATATATGTATATATATATATATATATATATACACACATATATATATATATATATATATATATATATATATATATATACACACAAACATTTTATATATATATATATATATATATATATATATATATATATATATATATATATAGATATATATATATATATAGATATATATATATATATAGATATATATATATATATAGATATATATATAATTTATATACACACATACACATATATATATATATATATATATATATGTGTGTGTGTATGTATGCATGTATGTAATACAAAATATGACAAATGCATTACACATTACAATTATGAAATAAGTTTCCCATTAAAATCAGTAGTCAGTCATGGACTTCTTTCAAAAATAATCCGACCAGAGAGAAAATATGACTAAGGGATTATGGTAACCCCATTTTTTTATTCTCAATACTAGACAGCTAAATCTATAATCCTCAACAGAAATCCGCAGTTCTGTGGCTTGCACTATGGAATGATCCTCTTAGAAAGTGAGTAGATGGAAGCTTGGTCTGATGGTTTAGTGCTGCAGGCTAAACCCTTCCAGACCTTCCTCCCAATCTTCCTTACCACCAAAAATATCTGGATACTAGCGTGGGAAGCACATTTCTGACAGTTCTACACCGACATGGATATTTAGCCTACTTTTCATAACCTATATCTCTAAAGAATATTCATTCCAAAACAATAAGTTTCACAAAGATCACTACATAGCAACTTCATACTTGGTAATCAATTCTTTGTACTTGGTATCAGACGTACTTTTTGCACTGAACTTTTTATAGACTTCAGCTGATGAAAAAGCACTTCATTTAAAGGAAAAAAGAAAATACGCTCGTGCCAAGAGATACAATTATCAGTCAGTGCCTCGTACTCCTAACATAAGTAGGAATCAATGTCAGTAGCAACAAGTCCCTGATGGAATTCCCACAATTATTAAAGTACTGATGCAGATGGATGACATCAGTGCTTCTAAAACAAGATCCAGTTTTTAAAAGAAATGCTTCTCTGCAGATGGAATACAACTCTCCCATGCTGCTATCCATTACACACAATCTTGAAAAGAACATCAGATTAGTTGACTTTAATACTAATGTCATAAGTCAAGCAGCACCAGTGTTTACTGTACTCCACACTTAACCAGCTAATACTTAAAATAGGCATGAATCTGTCACAGGAGATTTCCAAATAATGGATTAAGGGCTCAAGCCAAGCCAATATAACTTAAATTTACCCAACATATGGCCCCCTAGGAGTAAGACAACGGCATGGGTTTATGTCTACGCCTTGAGTGCCTTACAGATTGCCCCTGTCCATAAGGGACATAGGCATTACTAGGTGTGAATTTGTAACTCCCCATCCACTGATCCAAACTGACTTTGAAGAGGGCCAGGGAAGGGTTCTGCTTAATGTGACTAGGAAGAATGTAACAAAGAAGGGGCAAACTCTGAGACACATCTGTCTCTCTAGCATGTCTACTCTTGGGGGGGGTGCTGCTGATGTCATAATTTGCAGGGGTATTTGACTTCCCAAAGGGTATGATAATGCATTTTTGCACATTTAGTTTTACCACCAGCACAACTGACATACTGGTATGTGCAGAAATCTGCAGCCCAATACACATACCCTTTGGTAAATTCAACCATCTTGCTTGAACCTGTACATTCAGTTGCAGGATTTGCAAAGCACCTCCACTGCATTTCTAACTGTAAAAAAACAAGCAAACAGGTCAAATGTTACAAATCCAAGAGCAATGAAAAAACACTCCAACTTGCACTCAAAAAACAGGATAGTTAATATTCAGCACTTTCATCCAGAACCTTCACTGGACTTCATCAGAATAAAACAAAATCCAAGAACATAATATTTAATCACTATTGTACCTATAATTAACCAATAAAACACCATGCACCTAATAACCAGTTAATCACTTAAAGTGCCCACAATGAAATGTTGCATATAAGCTATAATGTTATATTCTACATATTTATATAAATGTACAAAAATGATTGTATAAATTATCTTTATAACTCCAACTATATATATTAAAACATTACATACAATTAATAATTCAACCCTATATTTTAAGAAAATACTTTATTTTAATGTTTTCATTTAACCCACGAAATTTGTCAGCTTGCAATTTAATTTACCACATAATTTCAACTGCTTATGTTTATAGGTGTATAGTAGGCTACCAACCACAAGGGCCTTTTAAAGCTTAGCCATACATCTCAAATCTCTGACAAGTTCTGGTCCCTTTGACAAGTGTAAACAGGTGCTTGGGAGATGAAACATTCACAAGCAGGGGCCTGGGTGATTAACCATTTACAGGCTTCCTGTGTCCATTAGAGACATAGGTGCCAAACTAGGGCTTAATTTCCTGTTCACCAGCCAATTGTCCAAGTTACACTTGGAATGGATTAGGGAGGAACTCTGCTTCACATGAATGGGAAGTCGCTCCAGAAAAGAGGTCTCTGAGATACATACCTGTCTCTCCAGCATGCCATACTTATATCACAGGCAAGGTTTGAGTCTTTAGAACAGGTAACTCTGGTGCCGTTTGTTTTGCGGATATGCAGGAGGTATATCAGTATGAGATCCAACAATGCCTCATAGGCCAGTCATAAATCTTCCCTCAACAGCCTGTAGGGAGACAGAATACAGGGGTAGGGCTTTGAGGCATTCTGCACAGAACATGCTACTTATACCTGGTGTTAGTGAGGAAACTCTGTGGACATTCTAGTTGTTGGATATGCCTGGTTAGGTATATATCAAAGGGGGCATTGTACTTAATGATACACCTGATGAATGCCGAATACAGTGGAACAATGACTTCCATGGACCCCGATACCATGCGGTGCACAACATAGAATTATTTCCTTACTACTGTAGACATGTAAGGGTTGAAGGCTAAGTTACTGTCTATGTATGTCCCCAAGTCCCTGACTACTGGATCAACTCTTAGGGGTGCATTGTCAATCTGATAGTTAACAGGGTTGGGTGACTTCCTGAAAGATAACATTATGCATTTCCTGGCATTTAGTTTTAGTCCTTGGCTCTGGCACCAGTTATTTGTCTGTGTCTGCCCTTCCTGGAGAACATCTGTGTCAGTGGGGGATTCAATAACCGCTCCTAATTTGCACACATTAGCAAATTTAGTCCGCTAGAGGCAAGTGACATTGGCCTTGACTTCAGTCAAATAAATGCCAAAAAGGAGTGGTCTCAGGACTGATTCCTGAGTGACTCCACTTTGTAACTGGCCTCTTTGTAGAGGTGAACTTCCCAATTCTAACTTCCTGGGTCCTGTCTGTGAGCCAGCTGGCTATCCATCAGGTAAGACATGGATTTGTACATAACCTCTTGAGGTTATCAACAATGGCTGAGTGGGGTATTGTTTCAATGCCTTGACCAGATGAAGGTAGGCAGCGTGATCCATTGCTCTGGTGACCTTCACAAAGAAGTCCACCAGGTTGAGTAGGCATGACCTGCCCATGACAAAACCAAACTGGGTTGAAACCAGTGTCTAGAGGTTTCCTGTGTTATTATTTCCATGGTTTTGCATATGAGACCAATGAGACTTATGGGTCTATAGTTTCCAGGGTCTGTTGATGGCCCACCTTTGTGCAGAGGGAAGACATGTTGCTGTTCTCCATTCATGAGGCACAAAGCCTGTTTGGATATATAAATATATATTTCATAAATATATGAATATTAAGTTCATAAGTTCATTAAGTTCATGTTCATAATATGAATATGAACAAATAATTTCATAAAATATATGAAATTCTAATATATCTAATAATGATTATATTAATATAATATATACATAATATATATAATAATAATAATTCTGATAATCTTACTAGACCTAGTTACATTAGTCATAAAACTAGAGACTATTACAAAACTTTATTCAAAATCTTAAAACTCATACTCAGGATACACTACAACCTTACAAAGGATGGCGACATCCACCCAACCCCTGGTCCCTCCCCACCTGTTGGCACTAATCCCCCTACTCTATCCCCTACCACCATAGCTCCAACAAATAGACCTCCTAGTTCACTGCTGGCCTGCCATCTAAACATTAGGAGCATATATAACAAAAAACTCAGCACCTGCATGCTCTCTTAGCTGTTCATTCCCCAGACATATTATGCCTAACAGAAACGTGGCTAAAGCCTGCCACCAAGGACCATGAGATTCTGCCACCAGGGTATAGTATGTTTCGACTGGACCGTACCACCAGAAAGGATGGTGGGGTAGCCATAATTTACAAGTCTACCCTGCCAGCACAGACACCCAAAAACCACCCCAGTTCAATAATACTTAAATTCTTATCTCAAAACTACAAATTAACAAAAGCAAAAATGTAAACATTGTTTGTGTCTACATTCCCCCCAGGGAGGAGCACAGAAACCTTAGAAGACTTATTATATTGGTTATCCAATAACCACCCCCAAGAAACAATTGTTCTTGGGGATTTCAACACTGACTGGAAAGAAACCCTCACAACCACATAAACCTCTTATGGATTTACTCAAATCTTAACCTCCCCCACCAGGACAGGAAAACCCAATAATAAGGAACGTACCATAGACTGGATACTCATCAATACCCATCTTTAATCTTATAAATCAGGCACTTTGCCTGATGACCTAAGTGACCACCGTCTCACCTATGTAATCAAGCTCAGCGTAGACTGCTCCTACCAACCCACCTATAGAACATTAAGAAACAACAAGAATTTTATTCTCACCAAGTTTCAAAATGAACTTAAGGCATGCAACTGATCAGTACTAAAAAGTCTCCCCCTAGATGAAGCAGTAGCATACTTTAACACCAAATTCCTTGCTATTCTTAACTCCCATGCTCTCAGCCGCTCTATTAGAACCAAAGTTAATATTGCACCATGGCTTTCTAAAGATACCAAAACCAAAATTTTACTCAGAAACAAAGCATGGGCCACCTACTGAAAAACAAAAGCCCCACTTTATCAACTAAGGTTCAGACAGCTAAGGAATTACACCAAAAAATTCATAACCTTAGAAAAAAGAACGACTACTACCATCTGCTGCAAAAACACCAAAACAAACCTCAAAAGTTCTAGGCAGGAATAAACAAACTACTCCACCCGGGCCAAACCGCCACTCAATCCCCCTCAGCTTCCCAACAAAAATCCCCAGTAGACATTGCTAATAACTTCAACAGCTTCTTCACAGAGACTATCCAGTCTCTTGCCAGCCAACTCTCTCCCAATGGCTCTAATTCTAATGTAGTCACACCCAGTACCCAAACATACTTTACCTTCCAACCTGTTCCTACTCAACTTATTCATGCCCTACTTAAGAAACAGACTCACCACCCTGGCTGCCGACCTCCTCCCAGCAGACTATCAGAAAAAGGCTGCTGACACCATAGTCTACCCCATCTCTATCATGATCAACAGAGCTATATCTGAAGCTACTGTATCCACTATATGGAAAATCTCCCATGTCATACCTCTCCATAAAGGAGGTAGTTCCACTGAACTTTCAAACTTTAGACCCATAGCTATTCTGTCACCTCTAGCTAAAATTATGGAGAAGTGTGTACACATACAGCTCATGCACTGCCTGACACAGAACAAGCTTTAAGCCACACCACAGTACTACTTCTGCCCTCCTCTCTTTCTTTAACGTCATTAACCACAACCGCAATAACAACTATCCTCAGCACTCTTTTCTAGATCTATGCAAGACTTTTGACATGGTTGACCACAAAATGCTTATAAATACATTGAAGGCCTTCTCCTTAAACAACCATGCACTCCAATGGTTTCAATCCTACCTGCAGGGCAGGCAACAGGCAGTTCCATGGCAGGACAAGCTATCATCTCACCTACCCATCACATTAAGAGTCCCCCAGTGCTCGATACTAGGACCCCTTCTTTTCTCCATCTTTATCAACGGCCTTCATTCAGTCATCCCAGATGCTACCTGCATTCAATATGCGGATGACTCCACCTTGATTTGTTCTGACACCTCACCAGCTACTTTATTCGCATTAACCCAAATTACTTTCAATACAGTGGAAAAATGGCTCTCCAATCAACATCTAATCCTAAACCCCAACTAAACTAAGTTGCTCTTCTCCCCCACATGCAGGACCCCACTGCCAGCCTTCAACATAACTGCTAACAATGGCACTATCATCTCCCCAGAAGCCCAAACTAAACTACTGTGTGTCATAGTTGATAACAACCTGAAGTTTGATGTGCATATCAAAACCATTAATAAAAAACTTGTCTCTCTTTACAGAATCAAACCTTTCCTTACCCCACTTGCTAGAACTGCAATTGCCATTCCTATCTGCTATCAACTCTTCTCTATGCCTCACCTCTATTCTCCAACTCAAACAAAACAGATCTTAATAAACTATCATCCTGCTATAGCCAGATTTGCTACTGGCACAGCCTACCGGACACATCACTGTCACAACCTAAATCGCCTAGGATGGCTTGAACTGCTAAGCCTACTGCAGTTCAACCAGCTAATAGTGGCACATAAAGTCCTTTACCAACCAGAAAATACACCTGCACTAAAAAACATTATCAGCATCTACACCAGCACCCTGCCACTGCGATCATCCACTAGACTTCTAGTTCAAACATACAAATCCAACTACTCAGCTGGGGACTCTCTGTTTGCCAACTCTGTTGGAAAACTATGGAAAAGACTCCCAGCTGACTTGACCCTAGAACCCTCACTAACTCAATAACAAACTCAAGAAATACTTCAAAACTCATTGGTTATGTCCTTGCACTAACCCCGACTAGTGACCTCCCTATTTCTTAGGTGCCTTACCTTCACCTACTTCTAACTTTTTTCTACCACTCCATTTCTGGAAGGGTCAATTGTATAACTGCTGCTCAGTGTGTCTTAAACCTGAATGTAATGTTATGCATGTTTAACTCTGAAAATAATGTTACGTTTTGTAGTGTTTTATAATAAGTACTATATGTGCTAAATGCTGATATTGCTTATGACTGTAATCTGCTTGAAACTAGCATTTACTAAATGTTCAATGTGTATTATTATCTTGGAGCTTTTCTCCCCTCTCCCCAGGCCTCTGCTGAAAATGGACATGTATCCAGTCGGACTATCCCGGTCAACAAATGTAAAATAAATAAAATATACAGCATATATAACCTACCGCATTCCTCAGTAATGTACCAGAAAAGCATACAGTTTACGACGGAGAGTATAAAAACGAAGGACATTCTGGAAAAAAGGTGCCAATATAACCTAAAAATGTTTTAACTTGTTTGTACCCATATGTCTACCTACCTCCTCTCTAATATAGTCATATTTTTCACCATCCAGAAGTGAGGCTGCCCAGTTTTTCTGTTTTCTTTTCATTGGTCTGTTAAACACGTTTAATATATTAGGTTGATTGGAAGATGCACATCTTACAGGGCAGTTCGTGTAAACATCCGTGATGCGTCTAATACATACTGTTTTCACACCGATGTTGAAGTTTACATATCTGCTATCCCAGCGATGCAGCCGGTAATGGCATAAATAAGCACTTTCTGTTAAAGTTTTTCTAAAAATGCAACCACATCTTGTAAAGAATATTATACAATGTGCACAAGACAAGGCTGCAGTCATGTTTTAACGAAACATATAAAACTATCCAACTTTCTTTTTCATTGCAATTTAACTCTCACGTTCACATCGCAGCACAAGTGCAGCATCTTCTATGACAGTTGACACGAACAAAAAGATACATGCCAAACGAAAATAAATGTAGTCACTTAGCACAAGATGAATAGAACACCAGTGATTACTGCACTTTTCAGAGAGGTGTAAGTCAAGTATTTAAAAATCAGTATACAATATGTAACTCGTTTTTGAGACAACATTGCACTCATACACACAATTTGTCCTTTCCCAGCTACCATTTTCAGGGTTAGAGGTCATAGATGTTCGCAAAGTGATATGGGAAAACGTTACATGTGGGTACGATAGAAGCTGACAGTTATCATTGGAAGGTGAGATGTTTATGTTATGCATATGTTTGATAGTGAGTACGCAGCCGGTCTTAAACACATCATTAATCTTGAGTATAATTTGGTACTTTACAAGTAACATTGCTGCTATTTCCACTTTGTGAATTTGGGTACTTGTTTGGTCTAAAGTAAAAATGTATTTTCAAAAGGAAATGGGTGTTTTGCTTCTCATATCAAGATAGTTGCTCAAACACTAGGTCACGTAACTACTGTAGCATTTCGAACACTTTGAAACCGTCATGTTGGGTAGAGAGCACCTTTTTTTAAAAGTCACTAGATGTTTAGGATGTCTAATACCATGGCAGAAATGGACCCCATTCAAGTCAGATTGTTTTTAAAGATCGTGAAATTAGTATTACTTGTCTTTGATTTGATGTTTGCCAGGAGTGTTCTTATAAGCAGCCGAAATGTAAGTTATGGTATTTGGTATACTACCGCGTCTCAGAAATGCATATACTCTCACCCTTACTGACCCATGTAGTTAGTAGTGCACTGCCAAGTACTACTTCTCAGAAGTATATGGGATTTACCATAGACTCCAATCTGAACTCTACCTTACACGCACGGATTCAGTAATAACCAAGGGCACTGTCCCATCTTAAAGCCACATATACAATTTTCCGTTTACTCAGTGTAGAGGGTAGTAGAGCAATTACTCTTAACATACTAATACTTAGATTAGAATATACTCTACCTGTAATTACGCAGTCTTCCCACAGTGACACTCACCTGTTGCAAACAACAGAGAGCAAGATGCTAAGATCCATTCATCTGAATAACTGTAAAGTGAACTACTACAACACAATGCAAGTGGCTCCTTGTGCATGCACGTACTACCCTGTTTCTTTATACATCCTGACCAACAGGCTACTTAATGATGGTTACTGCTTACCACTGAGAACAATTTATGAAAGGTGTTAAGCTTATCTTCTGTGAAGTCTTGATTTGCCCAGGCTTGGCAGAAAGTGAATTTTACAACATGTCACCTGCTTGCAAGAATGATATAACAGGAGACAAACATTTCAGCAATTGATTGGTCTTTAAAAAAAATCTCAAGGCTCACCTTGGCAGCCATTGTAGTGGTTCAAGTTTTATTGGTGGGCCTGTGTCTCCTGTACATCCCCAGTTCTTGAGGGGAGGAGGTGTGCCATAAGCCAACTGCACTGCTCATTCCTTACTTCTGCAAAGGGTGTCACCAACAAGCAACCCTGCCTTCCCATCCTGAAGCACCAGGTGGTAGTTTTCCCAGTGTCCACCATGAGAATCACATGCAACAATGTGCTAACCAAGTGCATGCCCCTTATTACGTAACTGTGATGTAGGCAAGAGGGCAGTGCCTCTTCAGTCTTATCCCTCTCTGTCTGGTTTCTTTAGTGTCAGGGATACTAATGGAACCCTCATCCACTTGGGTCATAGTCAAGACTCCATCTGCCTGCAACACAGAGCCAGGAGGACTTGAAATTTAATGTAGATAAACAATATATGATTAATTAATTTAACTTGTTTACTGGGGTAGAACACTGATCAAACAAAGACTAAGTACAAGATCAGCCTGGGTTGTACTATAAAATGTACAGTATACAAATAGCTGTGATTTACAGTTAGAAATAAGCATCGAAAAACTGACAAACAGTATATACATATAACATTCCCGAATACTTATGATAGCATTTAAGTAGGTAATTACAGTAAACTCTCAGTTAACCAGCACCCATGGGGATTGGCAGATGCTGGATAAGTGTAGTTTCTGGTTGCTTGAGAGTTGCTATTAAAAACGGACCTGACAAATACTGTACCCTATACTATACCATAAACACTGTATTGATTTGATTTTAATATTGAAGTACAGTAATTAAAAGCCTGGCTGTAATAATAATATTTTAAACTTGTATTTCTGCTAGAATACATAGCTTTTCAGTGGCATGCTGAGTGGTTTGGAATTGAATGAATTGAATAGAAAGAGTGAATGCATGTAAAAAACAGAAGCAAAATTGTGTGAGAGATCGGAAGGATGTATGAAAGCTGAAGAGAGAGTGTGTGTGTGAGAGATCGGAGAGAGTGATTGAATGCATGTGTGAAAGCTGAAGAGACTGTGTGTGTGTGTGTGTGTGTGTGTGTGTGTGTGTGTGTGTGTGTGTGTGTGTGTGTGTGTGTGTGTGTGTGTGTGTGTGTGTGTGTGTGTGTGTGTGTCAGAGAGAGATCGGAGAGAGAATGTTTAATCTGATGCAAATTTTCTGGATGAGTATGTAGAGAATGTTGGCATTTTAGTGATTTGACTTGTTTAGTTTGACTTGTTGTCAGGTTGGGGAGACAGGGAATTTATTTGTAAAACTCTAAAAATGTAAGGTATGTTTCTGCGGAGGGGGGGGGGTGCAACACATGAAAAACTAAATGGTTCATACTGTACTGTATTTTTTTTTTCTGGTTGCTTAAGAGTTCTGATTGCTTGAGTTCCAGATAACCGAGGGTTTACTGTAATATGAATGTATTGAGGTATTCTCTGGTTCAGGTCTTGCTGGGTGTTCCTTCTTTGTGGAGTGTGCATGCCCTCCATATATTTCTGTGGGTTTTCTCATGGTGCTCTGGTTTCCTTCCACATTCCATAGGCATGCAGTATGGTGAATTGGAGACTCAAAATTGCCTATAGGTGTTAGTACATACATGTGTGATATTTAAGAAAGATTTGGCAACCTACTTCAGTTTCTTCTTTGCCTTGTAAACTCCACTGGTGGTGTTGTCCACAGTATCAGACTAGGAGTTAGATACGTCTCATCAGAGAGCAAGCAGTTAATATTTTATTTAAATGTAAGAAAGTAAGGTAAAGTAAGTAAGTTATAAAGGAAGGTGTGAAGCTGTAACATGTCTTCTGAGCACTGCATTGTGCCCTACCTCATTCAAGGCTATTTCAGATCAACTGATCTCTTCTTAGTAAGCTAATATACTGTTTCATATAAGCAGATTAGCAAGCAGTAATGGAACAGTCCACATTTAACATTCTCAGAAGCAGTAACAGAAGAAGGCACTTTTTATATTTCCTTTTTTAAGAGTGAAGATTATCATATTGCGTTACGTTTAAGTCCATCTAGTTTTTGTGTAATTTAAAATTTATTTATATCACTGTATCATGTGTAGGCATATGCAGGAAGTAATAGCATTGTGGAAAGAAAATTAACATAAGCTGAGGCTGTAGGAAGTAAATGAATTCCATTAAAGTTTTGATCCATCCCAGGCTTTTGGCCTGGTTGAGTATTCCATCCCTTTCAGTTATATGGTACAAATCAGAATAAGTCCAGCAATCTCAAACTGGTTTTACAGCTTTCTTCTCAGCAATAGATTTTTAGGGTTTAGCTTTTCCATATCCACAGAATCCCCAATTTTAAAATGAGTCCCTAACAATTCTTTCCTTGCTCCCTGCTGTTCCCCATTTTCATCTGTGGAATTCCATTTGACCTGCCTCCTTCCATCTTATACAAAGATGACATGGTAATACATGGGTTTTTCTAATCTCACTTAGAGCTACAGAATCACTTCCAACATGATTTCTCACTGTCTCTGCCTTCCCTAGTTCTAAAGAAATAACACTCTCTGCATACCACAGCTCTTAAAATAATTTAAATGCAAAACAAAATCCATGATCTTCAGACGCCACTAAAATTTTCCAGAGTCTCCCAATCCTTAGATGTAAGGGGAACAAAGAATAATCAAACTGAAACACAATCTTATTCAGGTATCTCAGAATATGGCTAGACCATACTTTAAATTTTCAACTTCATATTGGAAAAAAAAGGAAATCAACCAAGTATTCTTTTGGGCATGGAAATATCCCATTTCCTTTCACCTCTTTGGCAAATGGAGTATGTCTTCCAATGATTGCTACTGTGTCCAGCAAAAATAGGACTGCCATCCAATTGCTGTCTAATAAAATCTGCAGATTCATCACTAAGTCCTGCAGATCTGAACATTACTGTCATACTATCCAGAATGCTTAGTGGTTTCCAGCAAAACAAAGGGTAGATCTCTTGTTAGAATCACTCCTTTTTCAAGTTTATTCACCTTTTCACCTTCACACCCATTGCTGCCAAAATCAGTATCACCATACACTTCTATAATCTCATAGTATATTTATTGGCATTTTTTTACCGGGAAAGTACACTGGGCCCAGGGAGCCCATTTTCAGTGGAGGCCCAGGGAGAAAAGCTCCATCACGATAAAAATAACAGAAAGTTAAATGGATATACAAATGTTACATATAGTACAGATATTACATAGAATACAAATATTGCAATTCATATAACTATTACAATCAAACTTTGATACAGAAGGGAATATTCAAAATTTTAAGTATAAAAGATGCAGTAGTATTGTGGAGTGCCATGCAGAGTGGAGTACAGGTAATTAAGAATTGGAATATGAAGGAATTTTTGAAATTAGGTGAGATTCTGAAAGGAGTTAAGTGATGTCAGTGTGTGATTGAGCAGTTACATGTCCATTTGGTGAAAGATGATTGTGTAATTCAGTTGTAAAGGTAGATGGGGATTATTGTACATGGATATATGAAGGTAAAGAATTCCAAGTTTTGGCAATACTCCAAGAGTATAGTAGCTGACCAATGGGTAGCTTGGGTTTGTGAACTTGGAGACGAAATTGACGTTCAGACCTTAAGGGCCTACAGGGATTGTAAAGGGAGAATAAGGAGCTGAGAGCGGGGCAGTTCAGGGGGTTTGTGAATCGGTTTGAGTGAAAGTAAGTTGAAGGAAGAGAAGTTAGTGGAGAGTTCCAGACATTTTAAATGTTGTAGGGCAATGCAGTGCTGTGTAGAATGGTGACTATTTGTGGAGAATCTGACAACCTTATTATAGCATGTTTCTATTTTTGTTATCAAGGAAGACTGTAGGTTGGTTAGTAAGGGGGGCACCATAGGTTAGTGATGGTAAAAGGTAGGATAGGGCCAATGGTTGTTTGGACAGGAGGGAGATTAATTTATGTCTGTAGAGCACCCCAAGATTTTTGTGGGTCTTGCTTATGTTGTTGTGTATATGAAGGTCAAATTTGAGATTTTCATAAATTATTACCCCTAGCAGTTTGGTATGTGTTACCAACTCAATTTTGGTGGAATTAAGGGAGTATATTTCAAAGTTGGTTAAAATAATAGGAGTGTTTCTTTTGGGAGTAAATATTGTAAGTTTAGTTTTGTTAGGGCTTAAAGAGAGGTGGTTTTTGTGGAGCCATTTTTCAACAGTGAAAAATGCAGCTTGAGTAGATTGTTGAAGTAAATTTGGAAGCTGAGCTGAACAGACAATAGTTGAATAATCTGCATACTGAACTAAGGAGCCATGCTGGATGGATTTATGTAGATTGTTGATAAAGATGTTAAACAAAAGGGGGCCAAGAATAGAGTCTTGGGGTATCTCTGTAGGGTTGTGCAAGAATGTGGAAATGGAGTTCTGCCATTTAACAGCATGTTCTCTGTTAGAAAGATAACTTTTAAACCAGTTAAGGGACAGGGGAGATAGACGTATGCAAGAGAGTTGGGATAGGAGGATAGGGTGAGCGATGGTTATCAAAAGCTTTAGATAAGTCCAAAAACAGGGCAGATGCAGTGTTTCCTGAGTCCCAAGCCTTATTGACTGTGTCTAGGAAAGAGATTAGTGCAGTGGAAGTACTATGTCCTGGTCGGAACCCATGCCGAGTAGGAGAGAGAATGTTGTATTTTATAAGGGAGTCAAGGAGTTGTTTTTGCACACATTTTTCTAAGATTTTGGAGATATTCCTAATCAGGTTCCATTGTACAGATCCCAAGAACATAAAGTTATTTATCGATGTGTGTGTGTTTTGTTTTTTTTACCTTACATTGCAAAAACTGCCAAGCAGCACTTCCGACTGTAAGGGAATATTTGTAATAGCAATTTGGAGGAAAAATACACTTTTAAAAAAGTACATTTTCCCTACATTGATGTCAGTGAGGAAAATGGTAACCTTTAACCTTAATGGTATCTGTACAGGAAACGTGTGTTGTGTTTATAGTCTTTAATGGGGCACCACTGTGTCACAAAAGGAAATATTTCCAGCCCAGCTATCTGGAATTTTGTAAACAATTATGTGTCATTTCTGAATATTAATATGATGTATATAGAAGTGCGACAGAAGGAGATACTGCCAGCCCAGATATCTGGAATTTGTAAGTGGTTTAGTGTCATTTGTGAATATCAATATGATTCATATGCTTGTTTTACAAATGTGTTAGAACTATGTGTTATGTGGATATTAAACTGCTGGTACAGAGCTGTGTGTTGAACAGGGTTTGTATGGTACTGAGCTTAAAAGATGTACCCACAGTGTGCCCTGCTGGAAGAGAACAGAAATGTATATACACTAATGTACCTGTGTAAACATATGTTTTAACATTGGAAAGTAGAACCTAGAGGATTAACTTGCAAAACTTTAAGAAAATAGTTGAACTTAAATTGTTTTATATCAGTGCCATAAAAGTTAGTTTCAATACAGCAATGAGACAGGATGTCTAAAACTAGGGAGCCTTCTGTATTGTGTTGTGTTTTATTGTTTTATGTCTTCCAGTAGTTGCAAACATCTGAAGGCTATGTATTTTCACAGGGAGATGCTAAAAGCTAGCAGCTTGTAGCAATGGTTGTTTTTGAGCCTGGGAACTGAAGTCAAGTGACAAAAAGTGATGTCATGCTGCAAGTATCCCAGCAGTAATATTTGATCTTAATTTAAGAACTCTGAGAGAGAGAGAGAGAGACTGGGCATTTTATATTTTGTCTTTGACCTGGCAACATCTGCTGGAAACGTGTACTCACCACATCTGTCTTGCTTTGCTGTAAGTAAGTTAATTAGGGTACAGTAATTTCTTTTAGATTCAATAAGGAATATAGTAAAGATTAGTGTAGATGTTTTCTGTATTTATTTGAGGCTGTCCTGCAATGTTGTTTTAAATATTTATCATCATTTTGAACTCAGAAGTTACTGTGACAGTTTACTGAGTATTTTCTTGTTCTTTTCTTATTTTCTTATTTATTATTAAATATATTAAAACTTTTCAGCTGTGGCTGATATTTGTGAGACATATTTAAGCTCTTAAGAGTACTTGCTTTATATATTTGGTGACATTGTGCAGGCCGCTCCTAATAGCTTAGCTCTTTGTCAAACTACCATTTGGATTAATAATAACATTACACAGTAGGATTGGACACCCTTTGTTAGGGTGAGAGATGAACCATTTACAGGTTGTCTGTGCCCATTAGAGACATAGGTGCCAAGCCAGGGATGAATTTCCTCTTCCCCATCCAGTTATCCAAGATGCACTTGAATTGGGTTAGGGAGGAACTCTGCTTCACATGGATGGGGAGCCTTTTCCAGAGATGGTGTAGTCTCTGGGATACATACCTGTCTCTCCAGCAGTTCCTGTTTATATTAAAAGCAAGGTTCAAGTCTTTGGAACAAGTAATTCTGGTGTTTGTTTTGCAGGATATGCAGGAGGTCCATCAGACTGGGGTTTGACAATGCCTTGTATAACAGGCATAACTCTCCCCTCAACAGCCTGCAAGAGATGATATTACAGGGATAGGGCCTTGAGGCAGTCTGTACAAGACATGTTACTTACACCCTGTATTCTTTTTGTGAGGAATCTGTATGGACGTTCCAACTGTTGGATATGCCTATCTAGGTACATACCAAAGGGGGCATTATACTCAGTGATAGGTCTTGTGAATGCCGAATACAGGTGAACAGTGACTTCCTTGGACCTAGATGCTATGCCTTCATTTATAAGTTGCACAGTATAGAATGATTTCCTCACTACTGTAGACACGTTATGGTCAGTGGCTTAATTACTGTCTGTGAGTCCACAGGTCCCTGACTACTGGGTCATCTCTTAGGGTTGTGTTGTCAATGTGATAGTTACCAGGAGTGGATGACTTCCTGAAGGATACTGTTGTGCATTTCTTGCCATTTAGTTTTAGTCCATGGCTCTGGCACCAGTTGTTTGTCTGTGTCAGCTCTTCCTGAAGAACATTTGTGTCAATGGGCGATACAGTGACAGCTGCTTATTAGCAATCCTTTGCAATTTTAGTCAGCCAGAGACCATTGACATTGGCTTTGACTTCAGAGAAGTAAATGCCAAAAGAGTACAGTCCGAAGACTGATCCCTGAGGGACTCCACTTGTGACTGGCCTCTTTGTAGAGGTGGACTCCCCAATTCTTCCTGGGTCCTGTGAGCAAGCTTGCTATCACTGGATTACATAAGGCTTTGTACCTAACCTCTTAAGTTTATCAACAGTACCCGAGTGGGATATTGTGATATGCCTTGGCCATATCAAGGTAGGCAGTGTGGACCATTTTGCCCTCATTAATTGCTTTGGTGACCTTTTCAAAGAAGTCCACCAGGTTGAGTAGGCATGCCCTACCCTTGATGAAACCATATTGGGCTGGTTCCAGTGTCTGGAGGTTTCCAATTTCATTACTGATCATATCAATGATCATTCTTTCCATGGTTGTGCATGTGAGACTAATGAGACTTATTGGTGTGTAGTTTCCAGGGTTTGTAGATGGCTCACCTTTGTGCAGAGGGATGACTATTTAAGCTGTCCATTCATGAGGCATGAAGCCTGTCTGGAAGCTACAGTTAAATAGCAATTCCAGAGGCCCTTATAGATCATATTTTGTACTGTTTAGAAGGTATCCAGGGATATTGTCTAGGCCCATTGATGCAGTCTTCTTGACCTTAGAGAGAGCATTAAGGACCTGTTCCCTAATGATAGCAGGGGAAGTTATATTTGATAGTATTTCCTGAGGGAAGGTTGATGGGGGGAGTGGGGTAAATTTGGAGATGAATTTGTCAGCCAGTAGGTTTGCTATATCTTCTGGCTCAGTGTAGGTGGCTCCATTTACAATGAGCTATGCACACAATTGTGTATGGCTTTTGAGACTGCGGACATAGCTAAACAGTGTGTTGTGGTTGTCCTTGGCCAAATTTACCTGAAATTTGGCTTTGGTGGACTTATTTGTCCTCTGAGTTCATTTGTTTAATTTGGTGAGAGTGGTTTTATCCTGTTGGGTGCTGCACCTCTTAATTTTTGCTATGATTTTCTTCCTTCTGTTATACAGCCTATTGATGTAGAGATTCCACCAGGGTGGCTTGTATTTTTTTGTTAGTTCTGTACTTTTTCCTTGTGAGTACAGCTGCCTCTGTGTAGCTATTAACATGCTTGAATAGGGTTTCTTTGAACAATTCTGCGTTGGCAGCAGTGTTCTTGGAGTTTTGGGGAGTTTTGAAATTTTGCCAGGTTATCACTAATAATAGTAGGAAGTTAGCCTTTGAGTAGTTCTTCAATATTCCATGGTTAGCTCTGGTTCCAGGTTTTATTTTTACTTCAAAGGAGACCATTTTATGGTTTGACCTCACCAGAGAAGTCATTACACTAGGGGTTGTGCAGTACTGTCCAAAATTAGTGAGGACCAGTTCCAATATGATTGCACCACTTGTTGGTATATTGACAGTCTGGTCCAGGGACTATGTGTTTACAAAATTCAGGAACATCTGGGGCTGAACTTCTAGGGAGTGGAGTTTTTTGTTTTGTTTAGGCTGCTAGCATTGTATAGTAACACCTTTAGATTTTCTTGGTTTGATTTGCTATGTCGGAAGTACTGTCATTTTGGCATTGCCTAAAAAAGGCAGTATGTGGGGAGGGCAATGTTTTAGCTAATATTTGAAAGCCTAGAGGGGAGAGGTGCAGACCATCCCTGGCAACATAGTGTGGTCTTTTGACCATCTCCTTTCATGCTTACCAATGTCGCACCCCTTAGAATGACACCAGAAACTAAGTCAATTGTTGGCATCATCCTTGGAGAAGGTAAAGTGCAGCTCAGTGCTAGGCTCATACCAGCCTTGGACATATATTCTGAAATCTTCATGGTGTCTCTTTTCATATAGTCTAGGGAGGTACTTCCCAAGTCATTTACACACAACATGGACTATGACTGAGTCATACTGGTACTTGTGGTCAATGACCTGAGTGCATGCGTAATGTGGTGGATCCTGGCCCCTGATAAGCAACTGCCCGTAACTTTCTCCTTCCTCAGCCTGGTGAAAGGGACATCAGTATGTCTCACAGTGGAGTGTCCAGTTACTAGAGTACTGGATTCTGTGTTGACTTGATTTAAAGGCTTAGTGAAGGCTCCATGAGATGTTGAAGTAGTGGATTACTGGCAGCCTTACTGGCATTAGGAGTGTTTTTATGTGAAAGATATGCCTCCAGTGACATTGTGTAAATACATCTCTCACATACCATATCAGTTGGTTTGAGGATTAACTGGTTGTCAGTAAACATGAGGCAATTTCGTCTTTCCCTTAGGATGCCCATATCCACCTAGCTGGTAAGGGAGATAGTGGGAAAGTTAATCAGACACATAGACAGTTGGAGTGAGAATAATAAACAATGTTAGGAGTATCCAGTGTGCAATTGTTGGGGGGGTGTTTGTCACTGCAAACTGTTAGTAGTCCTGTGTGCAACTAGGTATTGGTTAAATTTGAAGGGTGATTTTACAGGAGAAATGTCAGCTCAAGGTATCTGTGTCTATACAGGGCACTGCCAAACACTTGAAGGGAAATTTAATAAGTTGAGCCTGACGATTTATGGATAAAATATTGAGGCAAATATTCTGAAGTTAGGTTAGATAGCAGCAAATCAAGCAGCACTTACTGAGAAGAAAGAATTGGCTTGTCAGGGATATGCCTGAATGGCTAGTGCCTGGCTACTAGTGCTGGTCTCACCACAGCTTCTCACTGCTGTGATACAATGCTCCTTTGCTTCTTCTTTCACCAGAAGCAAAACAGAAATACCAATCCCAAGATTAGAAGCAGACTACAGGCTATTTGGTGATCAACAGTCTTGTCCCAGATGATGCAAGGGTCTGTAGGCTTGTTGTAGTGTAGGTATTTGTGAAATTTCAGTGGTGCTTTTACAGGAAGTATGTCAACTCAAGGTGCCTATGGCTATACAGGTCACTGTCAAACGCTTGATGGGAAACTGATAAATAAAGCTTGATGATTTATGGATATCGTATTTAGGCAGATATTCTGAAGTTAGAAACAAATCAAGCAGTACTTACTGTAAAGAAAGAATTAGCTTGCCAGGAATAATGCAATTCATGTGGCTCCCCTCCTTTCTACTGCCTGACTACTGCTAGTGGTGGCCTCACTGCAGCTTCATTCTGCTGGGGTGCAATGCTCCTTTGCTTCTACTATTTTGCTTCTGGTGCGAGAAGCACCAATCCAAAGATGAGAAGCAGGCCACAACCTGTTTGATGATCCCCAGTCTTGTCCCAGATCGTGTAAGGATCTGTAAGTTTGTTGTAGCATTTTCTGGTAGATGTCTTGAATAGCAATCAAACCAGTCAGGAAGGTCAAGCACAGACACTCATTTCATAACCAGAAGGAGTCCAGAACCTGAGAACTGTGCTCCTTCTCTTACCAGGAGGAAAATATTGGCACATATTCCAAACTAGAACCTATGAAGCAGTCATTAGACTTTCTGGTGATCAGCAGTCCCCAGGAAATAATGCTTCTATGCCCTTTCTCTTGCTAGAAAAAAAAAGCAGAAGCACTAATCCCCAGATGACTACTGAGAGATAAAATGTGGACTCCCCAGTAATTGGTGGTCTTGGAGGAGATGTTGCAGATTTTAAAGGTAAAATTAAAAAAAATGGGTTAATACCTTAAGAACTGCAGTGTGTACCAATCAATTAGCTATGAAAGAGGGGGTAACTTGAGCTTTAGCTAAGTAGAGAGATACTAATTTTAAAAGTGGTAAGATAGATTGGAATGAGTGGGCATGTTGTATCCTGGTTCTATGGAATACTGTGGGATGGCCAATAAATTTAAATAGTTGAAGGGGAGTGATTTCACAAAGTGATAATTTTGTGGTTGCTTACAATAGCCAATGAAAGAGGAGAGAGAAGGAGATATGTGGTCAAATTAGCATAAGGGACACGTAACTAGAAAGTTGAGTTTAATAACACAGCAGTATGAGGGTGGGGAAAAACTTAATTTCTGTGTGACTCACAAGAGAGACAGTGATGGTTTCTTTCCTAGTTTAAATATGCAATTAAAAGCAGAATACATGTAAAACACATAGTAAAGAAAATTAATCACAATAAACAAAATAGAAAAAAGCAATAAAGCAAGACAAAATACAAGAAAGCAAAAACAAACTAACCTTTCCCAACAGCAAGGTGTGGCAGAGTATGGGTGAGCTTTTCTAGTAAAGCCTTGGAATGTTTAGTCTTTGCCTCTTCAACAGAAGGTTTAGCTCCTAGTTCTACCCTCAGTTCGCAGGTAATTAACCTTAACTGACATGTCTAATTTCTCTGTGACTCACAGGAGACACTGCTGCAGTCTCTTTCCTAGTTTAAATATGCAGTTAAAAGCAGAATACAAGTAAAACGCAGTGTAAAGAAAATTAATCACAATATGCAAAATACAAGTCAAGAAAGCAACACAAAGTACAAGAAAGCAAAAACAAACTAACCTTTCCCTCATTGCAAGTTGTGGTAGAGTCTGGGTGAGCTTTTCTAGTAAAGTCTGTAGTAGACCGTTCAGTTCTGAACCCACGCTGAGACTATGGGTAGACTCTCTGTGTAAGAACATGGAACCTGTTTAGGATAACCCATGCAAACAGCTTCCCCTTGGTACAGAGAAGGGAGATGCCATGATAGTTGTTAGAATCACTTTTGTCACCTTTATTTTGTAGATAACTATGTTAGCATTTCTCATATCTTGTGGTACACTGTCTTCTCTCCAGCATTGGCAAAGTATTGCATGCAGCTCTGTGAATAGGGTACCACTGGTGCATTTAAGGATTTCTGAGGGAATACCATCTTTCACAGAGGCTTTTCCAGAAGAAAGTGCTTTTAGAGCATTGTTGTGTTCTTCCAAGGTGGGTTCAGCATCGTGTCCAGTCATAGTTGGCAGAGTCTCGATGGCATTCATGGCTTTCTCCATATCTGTGGTCTCTCTGGCATTCAGCTGTGAGTAGTTTTCCACCCAGTGTTCCATTTGCTTGGTTCTGTCCTTCAAGACTTCACCTGTGGCAAATTTAAGTGGGACAGTCTTCCTTTATGATGGACCAATGGTTTGCTTGATCCCGTTGTACATTCCTCACATGTTAACAATGTCCACGGCCTGCTGAATCTTGAAGCAAAGTTTAAGCCAGTAACTGTTTGAACACTGCCAAGCTACCTGCTGCACTTGACTTCAAGCACACTGGAGTGGCTGCAAGTTCTCCTCATTGGGAGAGGGCCTGTTTGCAACCAATGCCCGTTTCTTCTTCTCAATCAGAGGTGTCAGCACTTCAGTGTGGGCTTGAAACCAGTCAGCACATTTGACAGTCTTATTCGCAAAGATAGATATTGCAAAATTATAGATAGTATCCTGTAGTTTTTCCCATTTCTAGTTGGTGTCAGAGCCATCCAGGCAGGGCAAGATCTCACGTGCTTGAACAGACTTGCATACTTTTGAAGGGTCACAAATCTTGCTTTTGTCAATGCGCGGCCTCCCTTCCCTTTTAGTGTGAAAGAACCTTTATGACTGAATGTTCACATTACTACACACAAGCACGTGGTCAGTATCACAGTCCGAGCTGTGGTAACTGAGTTTTACCCTGACACTACCTAAACTGCTGTGTTTGGTGAGGACAAGGACCAGCTGGTGCCAATGTTTCGATCTTGGGTGTCACCACAAACTTTTGTGCAGGGCTTGACATTGAAGAAGGTGTTGGTTATGTAAAGGTCATATTGCAAACAAAGTTCAAGGAGACACTGTCCATTTTCATTCATCTTTCCTCTACTGAACTGTCCTAGATACAATGGCCTGTTGTGATGGTCACTGCAAACTCTGCCAAGAATGAGTAACAGTTCACGGGAAGGGACCTCACTGATGGCAGCACTAAGTTTATAACAGAACTTGTCCTTGACTTCCTGGGTAGAAGGTAAAGTAGGTGTGTAGCAGCTGAAGATGTTGACCATGGCCACAGGTGTTTTGTAGCTGAATTTTCAGAAGTCTGCCATTTCCTTTCTTTGGTGGTATGACCAGCAAGGTTGTTTCTGATTACAAAACCAACACCATGTTCCTTGGTCTCTTCTGAAAGCTTCCCATGACAGAAAAAAGTTAAGTACTCCTCCCTAAGACATTCAGTGGATGGCAGCCTTATTTCCTGGAGAGCTACAATGTCCCTTTGCAATCTGCTCCACTCGTTCTTCATGACTGCTGTCTTCTGAGCATCACTGATGTTCTGTAGATCTTCCATAGGACCTGGAGTCATCATTCTTGGCTTCCATGTGCCCAGCTTAAAGTTGGTTTATTTTATTGCTTTTTTGTTTTTCCAGGTGATTGGTTAACATTTCACCTGTTGGGGGTTCCCTGAACCCATATCCCCAGTGGAAAAAGTGGAACATAGTGAGGCAGCACCTGTTTGGCTGGCTTTGCTCAATTTAAGGCAGACAGTAGCTGCCCATTGAGATCAAAGAATCTCTCTCACCGTCAGCAGCAGCCCCTGGTGCCTCAGTCTATGCCAGTTGAGTGCCTTGGCTTATTACCAGTAACTACTACTCCCTGTGTTGTGCCACCACTCACAAAGCAATGCTGGAGTGTCCTGCCCAGAGCACAGGCCTGGGCAAGTGAATTCTGAGGAAACAACTGATGTCCAGCAGCAGGTTCCCCTTCCCACGCCACTGATGTTATCCAAGGGGAAATGCAAGGCCTGTACATCTTGGCATCAGTGTCATTGCAGGGCCTGCCAGAGTGGGGTTGAGTACAACCTCAAATTGCCATGGGGCTCCATCTTCAGATTTTTCCTGAGTTTACTCTTGATGCCTTTCCCATGACTAGGTATTGCTGCAAGACAGCGGAGGTTTAAAATCATAGTTTGCTTTGTCCTAGGTGGGCTGTCTTCCAGGCTGATGAGCCTCATCTGCTTGAAGTCACTGGTTTTAAGGTGCCATTCACCCCTTCTCCTGTCAGTACAAATGGTTTCACCAGGCTTAAAAACTAAGCCACACGTGAAGGCCAGGAGCTGGACTTGGGTAGTCAGAGGCTATTAGAGACGCATGCCACAGGAGCATTTTATGTCATGGAAGCTTATACCCACTACCACCCCGGCTATGACAATCTTTGAAATCTATACTATAATAACTTTTAGAATAATAGTAAACAACTCTATAAAAAATTCTGGACATCCATTACAGAAATCTTGCATCACAGCCATAAGTTCACCCCAAACTCCTCTCCAAATAACTCATCACTCAAAACTGCAATGCATTTCAACTGTTATTTCATAGATAGTATAGCCTCTGTAACCAAGGATTCCCCAACATCTAATCCTAATCCTACCCAGCAGCCATGTATCACCACATCAACTTTCACATTCAGACCTGTGCCCACATCTTGTATAAAACTAGTCATAAACAAATTCAAACCATGCTATACTTAAGCTGATGTCATTCCAAGTGAATACCTCAAAATTGCAGCCAATAGCCTTGCCTAACCCTCTCAGTCCTTATAAATAGGTCAGTCCAGGAAGCCCACATTCTGTTTCTCTTGGAAAAAGTCTCACATTATCCCTCTGCACAAAGGAGGAAATTCAACAGACATTATGCACTTTTGACCTATAGCAGTCTTATCCCCCCACTCCAAAATACTTGGAAAAAATGCATTCAAAAATGATTGCTGAACTAACTTGTATTGGAAGAACTCCTATCCCTAAAAAACATGGCTTTCATCCTTCCCATAGTATTAACATTGCACTTCTAACCTATATAGATACTGTTAATAAAGCCAGAGATGACGATAAACTAGTATTCTCATTTCTAGACTTGTCTAAAGTCTTTGGTACAGCTTGTCACAGCAAACACCTACTTCAGATGTCCTTACTGGATCTCACTCAGCCCACCCTTCTGTTGTTCAAAAGCTACCTGTCCAGTAGTTATCAGTCAGTAAAATGGCTCTTCACCCTCTCCATGTCTCCCAATCACCATTGGTGTACTACAAGACTCTGTCCTCCTCTGCTGTTTAACATTCTCACCAATACCTTCCATGCATCCACACAACAGACCTCCCTAATAAAGTACACAGATGACTCCACTCCCATTTGCAGTTGTGACTACCTGGCAGATCTCAAAAAAAAAAAAGTTGGGAAACTTTAACAGCCAATGAAATATGACTCTGTAATTCACAACTCATGCTCAGCCCAAAAAAAAAAAAGCAAAACTACTACTTTTTTCCCCATATTCCTCTCTAATGAGAAAATGAAGTCCTCTCTCGTGATACAGCCATTGAAATCACTTCTCATAGCAAATGATTACGGATGATAGTCTTAAATTTGACTTGCATATATAAAATTGCATAAGAAAAACTCATTAAAAACTAGGGATGCTTTATAGAGACAAAAATTTTATTTACCGAAACATCTAAAGTTGCACTTGCCACTGCTTATCTCCTCTCCACTTCTTTATGGTGCTTCCATCCTTACTAACCTTCAGGCATCACAAAAATCAAAACTTGAACAGTGTTATAACAAAAGTTGCTAATTTTGCAGTAAATGCCCTTTCAGAACCCACCACTGTATAGAACTAAGAAGGCTAAATTGGTTAGAACTACCCCATCAACTAACCTTATACACAACTTCTTACCACCTATAAAATTATCCAGTGTCTGTCCAGCACTAAATAATATTCTGCACAACTATGTTCTTAGTTACTCATTGCAGTCCAATGACCAAAAACTCCTGTCTGTCCACAAACCTATCAAACCTGCTGGGCATTGTCTGTACTCGTACCATGTAGGTTGTTAAGGCCTGGAACTCCTTATGTCTATCTATCAGGTCAGTACCCTCCCTCCCATTCTTCAAAACCTTTCTGAAAGACTTCCTAGACAAAAGCTGGCTCTGTTCTTGCTCATTACCAAGATAAACTATATCCCTAAATGTGGGTGAGTACCTCTTCATACCTTACATCTCCTTACTCTCCCTTCTTTATTAATTTTTACTTATATCAATTTCTCTCCCTTTGTTTTGTGTGTAAATGTATCACAAGTCTGCTTTTCTCTCACTTTGTATTGCCATTCCTGTTTATATTGTACTAGCTTATCTTTAATTTTTTCTATAAACTGTCTAAAATTTCTCGGTTAAATCATTGCCATATAACTTATATCTGTTTTGTCATATAATTTGTATCTATATTTATCCAATGTTTTCATATTATGTCTAATTTTGTATAATTGTTTAAACTGTATTTGTTTTTTTGTATTATGTGCTGCGGTAGCGTTGTCGCCTCACAGTAAGAAGTTGTCCTGTTCGATTCTCAGCTAGAGCGTCTTCTGTGTGGAGACGTGTGAATGGGCATACCTTCATTGAAGGTTGTGCGTCAGAGCTGGCAACTCGGCACGTAAAAATCTACTGCCAATCATTAGCGGACCGGAGTTCCGCTGTGGCGACCCCTAACCAGGAAAAGTCGAAAGACACAGCAACATTATTTTTAAAGATTGTAAAATTATTATTCTTAAAATTTTTTAATATGTTGGAACTTTTCTTCCCAGGCTTCCACTGAAAAATAGGTTCCTACCTAGTCGGACTTTCCTGGTAATCAAATCCATCCACAACCCTTTTCTTACAGTTTTGCACATGGGGTCAGGGTGTCACTTCAGCAGTGATAATAATCTAGAGCCAATGTTTACACCGCCGGGTGACTAGCCCTGCGGTGGTAGTTCTTTCACACCCAACACTCGCATGCATACTCACACCTATGGCCAATTTAGTGTGTGCAGTCCACCTACTGCATGTCTTTGGAATATGGGAGAAAGCCAGAGCAACCGGCGGAAAAAAACACAAACACAGGGAGAATATGCAGACTCTGTACAGATGGCACTCCAGCCAAGAATCAAACCAGGGAACCTCTTGATGTGAAGTGACAACAATTCCCCCTGCACCACTGTGCTGCAGAAATTGTTGGTAATCATATGTCAGTAAATAAATAAGTTATAGTTTATTGCTCTTATTCCAAAAATACAGTTTCTTATTTTGAAGTGGCACCTTCATCTGTGTCTTCAACACGTCTCAGCTTTTCTTTCTACAGTTTCAGCTTTATTTAATTAAGTTTTCCTAAAGCATTCTTATCTTTTCCACTATTTTACTTGTATATTTTTTATCCTTAACTAATATTTTGGGAATTAGTTCTTTAGGTCCCCCTCTATTCAAATATGTCTCCTGTAATATTGCTACTTGTACGTCTTTGTAATGTTTGGATCATAGGAGGTTACTAGGCTAATGGCCCCAGGGGCCATTACAAGCCTAGCCAAGTTCAACTCGTGTTTGCCGGAATCTTATTTATTTTTGGCTGACTTGAAACGCCATTTACATTCCATGAATATAATTTAAGTACCATGAGCATACCAATATTTATTTCTATCCTGTTCCTTTCCTCTCCTCTTATTCATTTTTTTAATGGTCACAGAATTTTTCCCCATCCTGCTGGCCATGGCTATATGTCTTAATGTATTTCAGCTTACTTTTCTTACCCTTCTGTTTTTCTCCTGAGGTTGCTCCCCACTCCACATTTTATGTACTTTTTATTTTTTTCCTCTGCCATACTGCATTAAAAAAATTAAAATCTTGCAGAAACACATAGAAGTAACCACATACAGCAAAAATGCATACATTATTTACTTTTGTCAAGAACTGAGCTTTTGCTTTGTTGTTGTGTCCCTCCATTTCTTCTTTTTCAACACTTAAGTTTTACTCGGATATCTAGGACTGCTGTGCTGTTTAAATTCACCCTTTTAATTTTCCAAGTAGACTTTTTTTGTGCCCAGTCTATGCTCTGTTGCTTCCACCCTACCCCCTCAGGCAACTTCATTTATTGACTCTATGTACAGCCTTAAAGCATTAATATTATATTTAAATCAGTGTGTATCATTCCCAAAAATGAAACCCTATCCACCAATTTTCCCTTCCTTCCTTTAATCGTAACATATCCTGACATTTTTAACTATTCCCCCCTTACCTGTTCTCACTGCGCAGTCTAACTGTATACACAAAAGTTTACCTTACTATTTCTGATTCCACATTTATAAGTCATATTTTAAACTTGTTTTCTTTAACTTTCCCCCTTTAATTTCTCCATAAGTGTCCATTGAGAAAATGCTGCTGTGCAGTCACTTATCTGTCCAAAAAGTATACACTGGAGTTTGCTGTTTGCCTGGTAGGTCTAGTGACTTAATTGGCCTAACTCCATATCAGCCTATGGCTTTTAATGCTGGTCCCATTCATCTGGAAGCATTCCCCATCTCTTTTTCTTAACTTTACTGATTTAATAGAATATGGTACATGCCATGGAAGCCATAAAAGTGGAGAAAAAAAGCAACTTTTTTTAACTTATCAAAAGTTAAATATTTGACCCCATTCTCATTTTGCCTTGTATGTATATAGTTTAAGTATAAAAAATAATTCCTTTACGTTACTTTCCTTTCCACTAAGAGCAGGTTTAGTGGCTAAGACTAGCAAGAACTACCTTTTTAGTTTAGTAGCAATTTACACACTTTTTGTATTAGAATTGGCTCTTTATTTTCAATCACATTAGTTAAAGATATCTGGTCCACAAAAGCAGTTCCATCTCATTCTTCTTGAAAAAGATTGTACTTCCGTCCATCGTCTATATATTTTTTAAAACTTGTGAAGAGTTTCAGAGATGTTATCTCAGTCGCATCTTTTCCTGTACAGCCTTCCCTTCTTTTCTTCTCACACCTTGATTGTAGGAATCACTAGCAGTTTGGTCGAGGAGCGAGATGTTCTGCGTACTAGATGACTTCAAAAATCATGTGTGACGAGGAGGATTCAGAATATTGTGTGAAGGAGTAAATCAATCCTGAAGATAGAGATGTGTCTCCAGAATTGGGTACATCATATGCATAGATAAATCAGACCTTGGAAACTGGTACATTACTCCAAATGAGGTACAGTTGAGAGATCTGGATTTATCATCTGGATGGATTATTTTACAAAACAAACTGTCACACATTACAGTGCATACAAAGGAAGGTACCTTTTTTGGGGGGGTTTACTACAGGCACTCACATGCTAGTAGCTCAAGACAAACCTGTTCACTGCTACTTGTTCAAAAAAGCAAGTGCTCGAACTAACTCTAGCCCCATTTCCTCTTTCTGTGTAGCCCTTCCAACACCTGACCCCCCATAAAACTGTATAATCCTACTGGAAGCTAAACTTTAACCCTAAAACTAGTATGCCGTTCCCAACTTGAGTTTTCACTCCCTTACCCTAAACCTCCACTCCCCCAACTCTAAAGTCCCTATCACTTCTTAAAGCTAAATTTTGTGATCACTTCCTAATTCTAAAAGTTTCCTATTCCCTAAGACTAAAATTCCCTTCCTGTTCCTTAAGCCTAAAGTTCTCTAACTGGTCCTTAACCTTAAAATTCCCTTCCTACTCCCTTCCCATGGCTGCTTTCCCAAACTTGTAAGAGTTCGAGCACGAGTACCAGCCCACATGAGCTACTAGGCAATCGAGTCTTTGGTTTTGAAATAGTGGTTTTCGAGTGCTTGGGACTCGAGCACTTGTAGTCTTCCCCCTTTTTTGTCTGAGATTTTATTTTTGGGACAAGTCTTGTATGGCATTTCACTATGGTTAAGTAATCTTCTGTAAGAGGAAATCGGACATTTTAGAATAAAATCCTTTAATTAGGGGATGGGAGATTGGCATAATTGTTAAGGTGTTTGCCTTAGAAACACAAGGTGCAGGGTTTGACTCTCACATGGGGTAATTGGCTAGGCTTAAAATGGACCACAAGGGCAGTTAGCCTAGTACTAATCTATGAACCTATGAATTGAGGGTCATCTAGTAATATGTGCTAATTCCTGATAATGATGTCCTTAACACACACAAATGAAATTGTACACAGTAACAAATAAAGGAAATCATCTTGTTGATTAGCACTTTTTCTGCTATTCTAAATATGCACAAGTGAGTAAAATCCTTTCTGCATACTGTTAATTTAACATTTTTACAAGCTTATGAAAACAAAGAATTGCTATATCCCTTTGTTTTAAACACTGGGCAACATTTTCCAAAATAATCGTCATGTTCTAAAAAAAATCATATTCATCACTGTCCTTAAAATTTCTCTCTATGGTAAAGCTCCTATCCCCTGGGTTCGATGGACACTATTTGTATGTAGAATGCATTTTGAAACTATAGGTTTTCTGTATAACTTAACAGAAGCAAATCTTCCTACCTTCCATTCCACTCACTTCCAAAAAAATAACAGTATAATTGGTGAGTAAAACAGAAACCTGTGGTATTAAAATGAGAAGAGTGCTGAATTATATTCAGCAGTGAAAGAAAGTCATATGAACATCTTGTATAGAAAATGACATTGTGCTAAAAAAAGCATTGTTAATACATTTGCCTTTAGACATTGACATAGCTAAGTTAAGATTTGATGGTGCAAATGGTACCCCAATTTGAATTGGAGTATGTTATGGGTAAGGCAAAATGTAATGCTGACTGTACAAAAAAAGACTGGGCGTTCCTCCAGAATTTGACCTACTTTATTCATTCCTTCAAAATGTATGATGCGTAAATATAAAGTTGCAGCCAGTGTTAACCAATGTTAACCACGCTGTTATTCAACTGGTTGTAACTAATACTATGTGGGTGTTCTGACTATATTAAGGGTTACATTTCACAAACTTTTCAAAATATTGTCTATTAGCAATCCTCCTTGATGCTGAAATGAGCCCATTCCAGCTAGCATAGGTCTACCTGGTGGGCAAATGAAATCCTGTATGTGTCTTAGGATGGAATAAAAATGGCATCCAGTGGGTGGTAGATAATTTATTCACGTCTTGCTTAGATAGAAAAAAAGCTGAATTAATAATGTTAGCAAGTCAAGTTATCACTATCAACATGCACTGGGTACATACACTCTCGCATTTTCTAAGTGTTAAGAATAGTATATCGCATTCTGTGATAATTGTTCCTTGTCATTACAAGCTGTAACAATCAAAGTGGGGCATTGTGGGAGGCTGCCATAAGTGAAAGCTGTTAAGGGGTGTGATCATCATGGCAGAAGTTACCAGTTGGGCATAAGTGCAGTAATAGCAGTTGTTTAAATAGTTGTGGCATGCAGCTAACTGTGTAACCATGGTAGAGAGTGCAGCTCCTTCAACTTCAAGTTGAGGGGGCACGACTGAGAATTTCCCAGGATATCAACTGACACAGCCATAGTTCTGATTACAACAGTATTACTACTCTTATCAGATGCCCATACAGAGGTGATGAGCACAATTCCAAAAGACTTGTCATTGTAAGTGACTTACTCCAGTGTAAGTCTGCCTTGAGTCTGAAAGACTTGTTCTGTGCCTAAGTGACTTCCTTAGATGTAAGGCCTATTTAAAAATGGGCTTACACCGGGGATCGGGGTGGGGTCTAGATTCCAAAAGACTTGCTCTTAGAGTAAATCACTTACTCTGAGAGAAAGTCTCGGAATAAGTGACAACTCTGAGAGCAAGTTTTTTGGAATCTGGTCCATGAAGTGTCATTTGACTAAGTTTGACAAAGGATAGTCTTTAGTCTTTCATCAGAATGTAATAGTTCAACTGTTTGTGTTCAAAGGGGCAAAACAGAATGCTGCATCTGCATACTGTTTCTGCCTTATGTGAACAGACATTTATTTGCAGTGGCTGTTTAGATCTCATTTTCACATAAAATCAACATTTCATGTGAAAATAACACTTCTTTAAAAAAGTTATGCATCTACACAGCTCACAGCTACAAAGAACATAAAGTGTTGATGCTCTTTGGGGTGTAAAGCACTTTGATCTCAGTTTCAGTTTTTCTGAAAACAACTAAGTGTGTGTGTGTGTGTGTGTGTGTGTGTGTGTGTGTGTGTGTGTGTGTGTGTGGTAAATAGGTCAGGCACTGAGACAAAGTGTTTCTTTAAATAATTGCATTATTCATTAAATATTATCTTTGTTGTGGTGCTGACATTGTATTTTGATTTGTTCTATAACTTTTTTTTTTTTTGGGCATTACAATGTCAAGTTTACTTCTGACTACTACTGCCTACAGAATCACGTCACACTACTAGTCATGATTGTGTCACAGACCATGTGCATGGAAGTTTTGTGCAACATGTATGCTGAAATACATTGGTTTCTTTTTTATTTAAAAAAAATATTTTTCACTTTTTAAGGACTTCAGAAAGAGTAAGCAGGTGCTATACAGCAAGCCTGGAATCTGGTGTAATGGTCAAGGTCTTTATCTTGTAAACACAAGATACATGGTTTGATTCTCATCTTTGGAAGAGGAAATTTACTAGGCTTAAAATGACCCCCAGAAGCAGCTAGCCTAAGAAGTATATGTGGCATCATTCCTCTATTCTCCCTTTAAGGCTGGGAGGTTGGCATAATGGTTAAGGTATTTCCCTTACAACACAAAGTGCAGGGTTTGAGTCTCACATGTGCCAATTGGCTAGGTTTAAAAAGATCCACAAGGGCAGTTAGCCTAGTACTAATCTATGAACTTATGAGCCAGTTAAGTTGGAACTTTGAACACAAGACTCTGAGAGGTGTGGAAAGCTCTGAAGTTTGAGAAATGAGCTTTTCATCAAAAAAGAAGAAAAAAGCTTTTATTCAAATTTGAGTTCGAGTCTCACATGTGCCAATTGGTTATGTTTAAAATGATCCACAAGGGAAGTTAGCCTAGTACTAATCTATGAACTTATGAGCCAGTTAAGTTGGAACTTTGAACACAAGACTCTGAGAGGTGTGACTCTGAGAGGTGTGGAAAGCTCTGAAGTGTGAGAAACGAGCTTTTTATCAAAAAAGAAGAAAAAAGCTTTTATTCAAATTCTACTTAAATATTTTAAGTTGCACTTATAGTGATCTGTGTTGACAAATTTTTATGCACTTTTCTGCTTTTTCCTTGTTTTAGCCAAAAAGTTATCTGTTTGCATTTTTGTAGTTTGTTCTGGGATCTTAGTCTTATAACTTCATTTGCAGTTTTGGGAAGACTGTGCATTACTGCAAGATCTTAGAAATGCAGTGTAATGTTTAAACAATATTATCTCCTTAAGTAGAATTACTTGCAAAAGCTAGCTGTTTGTATTTTCAGCCCTGTCTAGGGCCTTAGCCTTGTAGTTTCATTTACAGTTGTGGCAGAACTGTGAATTACTGCTAAATTTGAGTCTTATTTAGTAATTTGTTCCTGCACTTTTTCCATAAACTGTGTTATTGATAAGTTTCTGTGTAGTATGGTGCCTTAGTCTTTTGTGGAATTGCAGTAATGACAATATTGTGAATTCTGCTCCAGGACTGGTGCTTTAGCGCTTTTACAGCTGATTACATTCCAGTTTTGCTGCCAGGGTCTTAAATTCTGCTTATCATTTAGCTGCTTTAAGTTGCATTCCAGTGCCTTTCTGTTTATTTTGTTGTTTTTTCCCTGTTCTTTGTATCTGCCCTAGCCCCCACTGAGACATAAAGCCAACGTTTCTGAAATTCCAACCTTCCTCAGGTTACTGACCTGTAGCCAAATCGTAGGCCTAGATCTCAAGTATTGGGTTTATGTAACGGAATCCCCCTCTAGCTACTATGCTTCTTGCAGTTTGAATTTTTCTCCAACCCTCCCACCCTTTTTCTTTTGTGGTTTTAAAAGGCTCTATCTCTGGCTTCCACCCCTTATAGTAATCTGACTTCCAAAGTCCTTCCCTCCTCTATTTCATTGTTGTTGTCTGTTGTAAAAGCTATTTTAAGTTTTTTTTCTCACCCAGTATTGCTCTTGATTAAACCTTCCTTATTACAGATTCTCTCCTGCTAATTTTTCCAGAGCTCCCATCTGTTTGGCACTCTTGCCACACTCTGGGAGGGCCTGTTCCATCCTTAGCAGATAACTAGTTTTATTTTATTGTTTTTAACTATTCTTGAATGCTACTGCTTTATTTTTTTTACTCATTTGTTGATTTTGCACTTTAAATAATTTTAAAGAATTCGAATACTTGAAACCACCTTATCCATGTAGTTTAAGTTGTTTTGTGCTAGCATTAACACTCTCAAGCAATCTTTTTTGGTGTTTTTACATTGAGGATTGGAATAATGGTGGTGGACTAGTCTATCTGAGGTGGGAAATATAAGAACGCTGTAAGTGTACTTATTTTATTGGCCAGAGGTATTAGAAGCCAGTTTTCAGTATTTTTTAAGTATTTGTATAAATATTTGAGCCCCTGCTGCCGCTCAACATGCAGTAGTGTTTAGTAGTGTCCTGTATAGACTCAGACGGCTATAAATCAAGTGTTCTTGTAAAACCACCTCTGAAGCTGTACCAGTAATTCGGTGAGTATAGAGCAACTACTTTGCGTGTCAAGCAGCACTGCCCTTTGAATTTAGTATTATATAGTCTAGTATAGTGTTGAGACCCAAAAGCAACCTTAGTCAACTAGTTATTAAACCGTCATGCACCACACCGTAGCAGCTCACCCAGTAAAGGGCCTGACATCCTCCATATGCACTTTTACAATTTCTCTGCAGCCAGTCTGGTGCATATTATAATACTGAGACAGTGTAACGATTGCCTAATATTCATTGACAACCATTTAATCCTCAAAGAAACAAATACAGTATGTGAGACATGTATTCACAATGTCTGTGGAGGCAAATCTCACATAAAGATGGTTATAACAACAATCTGCTTGTCAGACACATACACACATGCTAGATGCACCACACATAGACCTGCTTAATGCTGAAGCACTTGATTGCAGTCTTCTCAAGCCCCAAAGACCTCCTGGACATTCTACCTGCAAGACAACTTCCCAACAAGTCCAAATGCACTCTATAGAAACAACACCTAACACTGCGCATACAGCCACACTCAGTGGAGCTTGAACTACCAAGACCATAAGGGAAGCCAGTACTCTGCTCAGGACTGTAGTCCTAGGGGACTCCATTGCACAACATACTGTTACCCACTCACCAAGCTGAACAAAGAGAAAATAAAAGTCAGTTGGTGGTTAGGGACTAGGATCCTCCAAGTTGCACATGAATTCATGCCATAGCACCACAAGTACCAGTGTGATTCTTTCATAGTCCATGTAGATGTAGATGTAAATGACCTGAGATGTATTTACCTAGACTGTATGAAGACGGACATTATCTAATTGAACTCTTGCACTATGTCAAAAACTGATAAGTGCCTAGCATTGAGCAAGATTCTCCCTTCACTGCGGATGATGCCATAACACAAAAAGAAAATGATTGTCTTTAAGAATTGGCTTAGTTTTTGGTGTCATTCTATTAGGATAAAGTATCTGTCAGCATGGGTGGACACAGTTAACAAACCACGTTGCTTTGCCAAGGATGGTCTGCACCTGTCCTTCTAGGTTTTCAAATTTTGGCTAAAACATTGTCCTCCCCATAGAGCCTTTTTTAGGCATTGCCAAATAGACAAACCTTACAACACAGCAAAATCTACCCAAGGAAATATAAAGGTGTTACTGCTCAATGCCAGGAGTCAAAACAAGAAGCAGCACTCCCTCCAAGCTATCGCCACCCTGGAGGATCCAGACATCTGTGCAGTTACTGAGACATGGTTTAAAGCCATACAAGTGCCCCAACATTGCAAGACTTTAATTCCTTCCACACATTTAAACTAGCAGCTGCAGAGAGAAGGGACCAAAGGTGAAGGTGTCGTGATCTACATAACAAACAAGCATACCTCTGCATTGTTAAAACAGAATGATTCACTGGAGCTCCCCCACATCCAAATTACCTTAGACAAAGTCCCATACCATGTCCTAGTAAACTTTAGGTCACCCTCTATGACCCATGAACCCATAGCTCATACTTAGACCTACTGGAGACGCTCACAATTTAGCCAAATACCATATTCATGGGAGAATTTAATTATCCTTCTGTAAACTGGGAATCCTACACAACCACAAATTGCAGGCACATAGATTTCTAGACTTTGTAAATGCAAACAATCTGGACCAGTTAGTGTGTATGCCTACTGAAGGTACAAACGTATGGGAGAATGCTGTACCCCCCTAAATGTTGTGTCCTCTGTGGTAAGAGCAGACCTCAAAGCAATCTCCTCTAAAATAAGAATCAGTTTTACATCCCCAGCATCCCCATTAAACCCTGTAACAGAAACTATTCCAAGGCAAACTACCTTTTATTAAGTGATAACCTATCAAAATTTCAAGCCCCTCCAAATGCAGTCAACACAGTGGACAATGTGGACTTTTTCACAGAAGCTTTGTACAGCCGTGTTAGTGACTGCATAGAGGCTGCTGTGCCTACCTAAAGTAAGCCCAAACTACCTTAAAAAAACAAATCACCCTGGTGGAATCCAAAATTAAGCAGGTTGCACAACAATAGAAAAAAGTCATAGCTAAAATTAGGAAGTGAAATGGCAAAAAAGATAAAAGCACTCTCATCAAACTGAATAGACAACTAAGTGGAGTAATTAAGTCCAGCAAAGCAAATTTTGAGGTAAGGATAGCATCGTAGGCCGAGGACAGCCATAAGAACTTCTTTAACTATGTCCAACACCACAAAGGCAGCACACAGCAGTGTACCAAACTGTTGGTAAATGGAGCCATGTACATGAAACAGGGAGACATAGAACATTTTCTGACTGTCAAATTGATCTCCAACTTTACCCACCTCTCTCACCCCAGGAAGTACTACCTAACATAACCCCTGCAACTATCAGTAGGGAACAGGTCTTGCATACACTCTATAAGGCTAAGAATACAGCTTCAGTGGGCTCCAATAATATCCCAGGCTGCCTTCTAAATAGCCTGTCAGGGTCACTGAAGTCTGTTCAGCCATAGCCTCCATGTAGGCTTCATGCTACGCTAATGGAGGACTGAAGCAGCCCTCTCTCAGCACAAGCGTGGATCTTCAGTGGATCCCAGAAACTATAGAACTATTAGTCTTTTATGCAAAGCCATGAATAGAATTATCATGGACATGATTAACTATGACGTAGTTAATCTTCAGATACTGAACTCGGCTCGGTTTGGGTTTGTCAAAGGTAGGTCATGTCTCCTGAAACTGGTGGACTTCTTTGAGAATGTCACCAAGGCAATGGATAAGGGCAAAGTGGTGGGTATGGCCTACCTTGACCTTCCTAAGGCATTTGCTACAATATTCCACTAGGGCATTGTAAAGACACTCATGGAATTAGGCATACACCTCTGCGTAGTTTGCTGGATAGCCAACTGGCTCACAGACAGGACCCAAGAAGTTAGGATTTGGCGAGAGCACCTCCACAAAGAGGCCGGTCACCAGTGGAGTCCCCCAGGGCTCTGTGCCAAGTCCTCCTGTATAGCATGTATGTTTCAGATGTCAAGGCCAATGTTGAAGGCCTCTGGCTTACCAAGTTTGCTGAAGAGTGCAAGCTAGAAGCATTCATATAAGCTACACAAAATTCTAACATCTTACAGGAAGGTTTAACTCAAATAAATGACTGGTGAAAAAGCCACAGCTTAAAACTCAATGCCAAGAAATGCATAATAGTACCTTTTGGGAAGTTGGCCACCCAGGGAAACTACTTCATTGATAAAACACCCCTAAAAGTAGGCATAGTAGTCCAGGATTTGGGGACTCGTACATAGTAACCTGGCTTCGACCAAGATGTGTCTAAGGTAGTAAGAAAATCATTCTGTGTCACTCAACTTATAAGTAAAGGCATGGCATGTAGGTCCAAGGAAGTCATTGTACCACTGTACTCGGCCTTCTTCAGTTCCATTATAAAGTGTAATGCCCCCTTCAGTATGTGCCTGATTAGGCACGTGTAACAAATGGAATGTCCAATGTCCACAGAGGTTCCACACACACATTTTTTTTTTTTTTTTAAGGGCATAAACACAATGTCCTGTGCAGATTGCCTCATATTCCTATATCTATATACTGTTTCCTATAGTTTGCCGAAAGGTGATTTATACTTGGTGATACAAGGCATTCTTAGATCCATCTCTGATGGACATTTTGCATAGCTGCAAAATGAACTGCACCAGAAGTACTAGATCCAAGGATTTAAGCTTTACTTGCAACTTGCATACTTGTCCTTCCAACATGTTCTATTTATCTCAGAGAATCTCCATTCCCTGGAATAGGGTCCCCAGCCATGTGAAGCAGATCCCTTCCCTAACCCTATGCAAGTGCAACCTGAACCAGTGGATGAGAGATCATAAATTCACCTCCGGTCTGACACCTATGTTTCTGGACAGAGTCAGTGAATAAATTGTGCTGTAACTAACATAAATTCCTTTAAATAACCTCTAAGGTACAGTAACTCATGAGAAATTTTTGGATTGCATGGCTAGCCTTATAAAAGCTCCATTGATTGTTTGCCTAGTATACACATATGAAACTATAAGAAAATTAAAAAAAAAAAAATCAACTTCATATATTATTTTGACAAGTTCGTGCTCATGAACTATGAGATCGTCACAATATACCTTGTGAAAAAGAACTTTATAACTTGATATCAGACAGCTTTCATCTAGTACATCCTTGATTAAGTGCCATAGAATCAAGTTAACACCTGGTCTATGACATTAAACTGACCCCTTCATCTGCACCTCCATTCTCAAAAAAGAAGGATCCTCATAGGCAGTCATTTCCAGAAGTGAATTGCTTAAAGTGTTAGTTTCATTGTCAAATGCATAGCTGTCATTGAAAAACTTTCCAAAAGTCTCAGACCTGTCCCACTGAGCAAATATTTTCTGGCACAGACTGAACAACTCAGTAAATATATTCTCAAGCATATAAGATGAAAATGATACAAATTTTAAGTCCCCTCAATAGCAGTTTGAGAGTGGCAGCAACATCTAAAAGGACTGCAGACAAATGTATTATAGTATGGTTACTGGAAGACGGTCCGATGATGTCAGCAGTGTCTGTATTAACATTGTCTGCCATGGTCATGTTATTGTCTTTCCTCCCTCGAATTGTAGCTACTCTAGAGTCATTAAATGATTCTGTTGCATTAACAAGAGGCATAGCATATAAGATTACATTCTCAAAGGATGCATTTTACATATGTCTAGCATCAGTTTGCAACTCAAGTGTATGTCCTCACTCATTCTGTCTTCTCATGCATGACCTCTTGTAAGAACAGCCATGCTGTCAATTAAAAATTAAACCAGATGTAAATTCTATTTATCTCCTTTTTTATCATATTTTTCTTTTATGTTTCAACACTTATCTTCCAATATGTATTAATCTGCACAGAAAGTTAAGTCGTTTTGTTTGCAAAAAATGCTAGCCATTGTCTGCTACCTTGTTCTTGGGCAATTGGGGTGTAGGGGTGTGTAGGACCATGGCCATCTCATGAGCCTTGATAATGTCAGGGTCATTGAATAGAAATTGTTGCTGCAACAGAATGCAGACGGGCAAAAAGCTTAATGCATTGCCACATAGGTGGGAGTGTTTTCCTGTCAAAGCCATTGCACACCCACCTGGTGAAACCATCTCTGCACATCAGAGGAGTGTAGGGCTTAAGCACACCCTGCACTGGGCTGCAGTGTAGCAGCCTTGACTTCTCCATTTGTCTCTTGGTAGCAAGCGTAGTCACAGCTTGAATGGCTGCAGAGGTCTCTCCTTTCAGAGGGACAGTGCCCATCCAGCGATGACATATGCCTAGGTGCACTGTGGATCTTGCAAGAAAGGAGCCATAAGGAAAAGACAAAGTATGAAGTCAGCAGTAACCTAGTTAAAAAAAAATGTATGTGTGTGTGTGTATGTATGTATATATGTATATATATGTATATATATATATATATATATATATATATATATATATATATATATATATAAAAATACATGCACACATGTATGTAAAATATATGTATGTGTGTGTGTGTGTGTGTGTATGTATGTATGCATGTATATGTATGGGTCTACTTCACTGTACCGAATTTTCACATGACCGAAAATCAAAAGAATGAGATGAGAAGAGAGAAATCACACATTGAACCTTTACTTTGCCGAAATTCAGAACAAGGAAATGCCAGCTGCTCCAAAATGCCACAAAAATCAACCTTTTGTTACGTTTTTGGAGGGGGGCAACCCCCCGCCCCGTGCTCCCCACACCCCATGCAAATTATATATACCAACTCTTGAGATCGCAGTACATTGAGGATTGGGAAATTTACCCTTTTCCTCATTGTACCACTGTCTCCATTCAGAAGCTCCTAGTGGTGTGTGACATGAGCATCTGGTGTTTCCTTGATTTGAATTTCATCAGTATAAAGGTTCGGTGCTGTGTGATTTCTCTCTTCTCAACTCGATCTTTGATTTTTCGGTTATGTGAAAGTTCAGTAGAGTGAAGTAGACCCACGTATGCATGTACTTGTGTGTGTGTGTGTGTGTGTGTGTGTGTGTGTGTGTGTGTGTGTGTGTGTGTGTGTGTGTGTGTGTGTGTGTGTGTATATATATATATATATATATATATATATATATATAAAATATCTATGCATTTATTTGTCTACAACTATCTGTATCTAGTGTGTGTGTGTGTGTGTGTGTGTGTAAGTAAATTATATATATATATATATATATATATATATATATATATATATATACATACATACACAGTAGCGAGTCGATAATCGAACATCTATTATCAGAACAGTCAGTTATCAAAACCAGCTTTCCAAAGTTTCGGGTGGGAAAAATGATAAATTCTAAAAATGTAAACATTATATGTATTTGCCTGAACATGTTTTTTGAGCTTGTACCCAGCTCGTCTGTGAAAAATATTCTTTATTTTCCATTGGAATCGCTGAGTGGTTGAAAAAAGAATTCCTGCATGCAGAAGAAAACAAGATTTTTGAATTTCTTTACCCGGTTCAATTATATGTTTGATTATCCAAACAGTTTGATTATCCGAAGTACCCTAGGTCCCAATTAGTTCAGAAAATCGACTCTCTACTGTGTGTGTGTGTGTGTGTGTGTGTGTGTGTGTGTGTGTGTGTGTGTGTGTATACACACACACACACACACATATGCGCGCGCACACACACAGGTCTACCTCTAAATATGGTCGAGACCATAAACTTGAAGTTATGAAACTTAAGACTGTTTGTTTAATTGGAGATCGCCATGCAGCACATACATATACGTACATTTTCCTTGTTGTAGTGTGATCTTGGAGTTGGTATATTTAATTAACAGGGTGTATGGTGGGATGCAGGGTAGCTTGCCCCCTGCAAAAACATAAAAGAAAAGATTATTTTGTTTTTATTTGCATTTTGAAGTTTCAAAACTTTGATCTTATGGTCTTGACCATAAGAAATTTTAAAGTTTTGAAACTTCAAAATTTAGAAGTAGACCCATAAATGCATGTGTGCGTGTGATTTATATAGGTTTATAGAGGATTACTAAGTTAATGAGCCTAAGGGGCCTTTTTAATCCTGGCCATGCTTCCCAACTGTGTCTGATAAGTTTTGATATCACTTATTTTATAGGGGATATAATTTGGGTATGATTGGTCAAGTATTTACAAGCAAAATAACCCTTCTTATTTTAAAGTGTGGTACATTAATTTTATTTATTTATTTTACATTTGTTGACCGGGCTAGTCCAACTGGATACATGTCCATTTTCAGTAGAGGCCCGGGGAGAAAAGGTCCAGTAAAAAAAAAATACAAAAATATCAAATTCAAAATTAGAAAAATGGCATTAACATAGAATATTACATCATAAAGTTTACAAATTTATAAAAAAAACAGTAAAAAATGACTTAAGTCAAACATGGAAAATAGTACTCAAGACTAACAGCATTAGTAATTAAGAAAAAGGTTAGTTTATAGAGAGTTGTATGAAGAGGTTTATAGTTAAGTATATTATGGTTTTGAGTGTAACAGATAGTTAAAGGATAACAGTTAGTCAGGGTTGGTACAAGAACATAACCAGTGGTTAGTGAAGAAAAGTTTTAGGTTAGTTTTAAATAGTGGGAGAGAGGTTTGGGTTGTAAGGTCATGTGGTAATAGATTCCATAGTTTACCAACTGAGTTAGAGAATAGGGAGTCGCCTGCTAAGTTTTTTGATAAGGTAGTGTGAATCAACATTTTGTTTGAGGAGCGTAGATTCTTCAGGTTATTATATGGCATTATGAGGGTGGAAAGAATTGGGGTGTTGTTGGGTTGGTATAGGGCTTTGTGGGCTATTGTAAGTTGGTTAAATTGTAGTTGGTGAGGGAGTTCAAGCCAGCCTAGTTGTTTTAGATTCTGACAGTGATGAGTCCTGTAAGGAGAGTTTGTAGCAAATCTGGCAATATTGTTATAAGATTTAGCTAGTTTGCTGAGATTATTTTTAAAAAGATTGGTATATATATGGGGGAAGCATATAATAGGGTAGAGATTACGTGGGTTCTAGCTATTGTGGTCCTGGCTTCTGGTATAAGGAAAGGTTTGATTCTATAGAGGGATCCAAGTTTTCTGTTAATAGATTTTACTGTAGTATTTATGTGTGTCAAAATTTAGGTGATTGTCAGTTGTAATTCCTAGGAGTTTGGTGGTGGGGTCTGGAGAAATGGGGGTACCATTATTGGATGTGAGTGTGAAATGAAGTGGGGTAGACAAATGAGAGGGTGTAAAGAGCAAAAGTTTTTTTTTTTTTTGGGTTAAGGAGAAGACAATGGTTAGAGAACCATTGTTGTATGGTGGTGAAAGCTTTTTGTGTGAGAGAATGAACTTCGGTTTGGGAATGTGCCAGAACAAATTATGGTAGAGTCATCTGCATATTGAATGCAGGTAGAGAGTGGAGTAGAAAGATGAAGGTAATTTTGAAAATGGAAAACAGTAGAGGAACTAATATGGAGCCCTGAGGGACACCTAGGGAGGTGGGAAGGAGGTCTGAAAGATGGTTTTGCCAGAGAACTGCTTGTTGTCTGTTTTCAAGGTAGGATGTGAACCAGTTCATAGCTGGACTGTTGAGAGAGAGGGACTTCAGAAGGTGGAGGAGAAGTTGGTGATTAACCATGTCAAAGACTTTTGATAGGTCGACAAAGAACGCAGAGGAAAGAATATTTTTGTTGCGATTTTTGTTGATACAGTTAGTAAAGGATAACAAGGCTGTGGTGGTACTATGGAATGGCCAGAAACCATGTTGACAGTTAGCTAGGAGATTGTAATGGAGTAGGTGGTTTAGTAATTGTTTGTGGATACATTTCTCCATTATTTTTGCAAGTGGAGAGTAGAGCTATGGGGTGAAAGTTGGAGAAATCATTGGAGTTTCCACCTTTGTGAAGAGGAATAATTTAAGAGATTTTCCAGAGAGAAAGGATAGTGCCTTCTTTTATGGTTCTGTTTATCAATATAGAGATGGGATAGGCAATAGTTTTGGCTCCTATTTGGAGGAATTCTGCTGGTAGTTTAACAGCTGAGGGGGTAGTAGGTTTTAATTTTTGTAGTAAGGAAGAGATATAGGATGTGGGTATAGATTCGAGGTGGAAGGGGGAGGAATGGAGTTAGGAGTGGGCAATTTAGAGGTGTCAGGGGTTTGATGGTTTGCTAGATTTAGTATAGAGGTAGTAAAGAAAGATTTGAAGGCATTTGCTGTTTGTGTTGGGCAGTCAGGGTTGGAGCCTAGTGGATTAGGCGTGCCTGTTTTGCCTGGGGATAGAAGTGTGTTAATAGTAGTCCAGAACTTTTGTGGTTGTTTAAGGGATGATGGTTGTAATTGGATATAAAAGTTATTTTTATCTTGTAGGATAGCTTTTTTTGTTATGTTTCTTTGTTGTCTAAATGTTTGGTGATCGGTAGTATTCTTTGTGGTACGCCATTTTGCCCAAGATTTATTTCTACAATGGATTAGTTTCTTAGTATGATTTGAGAGCTATTGGGCTGGTTTAGTTTTCTTTCTTATGGAGTGAATTGGGGCATGATGGTCCAAGATTGCTAGGAAAGTGCTATTGAAGTAATTAACTGCTTCATTTATAGGGAGAAATTTAAGAGGTGACCAGTTGTTTTGCTTAAGTTTGGTTTGAAACATTTCGGGGTCAAAATGTTTTTTGGTATGGGTTGTTCTGACTGAAATAGGGACAGTTAAACTTGTTTTATGTCTGATAATATATATTAGAGAATGTTCGCTTAGGTCGTCTGGGTGGGTTCCTGTTGTATATTTTTATTGTGGGCTATTTGTTAGTATCCAATCCAGGATGCTTTCTTTATTATTAAGTTTATTTGTTCTGGTAGGAGAGTTTATAACTTGTGAGAAACCATACAGGTTGATCAGGGTGGATGGATTAGTGCGGCTACATAACTTCCAGTCTATGTTAAAGTCACCTAGGATTATGGTTTCCTGAGGGAGGTTTGAAGAAAGCCAGTTTAGTATGTCTTCTAGTATTCTAAGATTTTTACCTGAGGGAAGATAGGATCAGATGATGTTAATTGATTTGTGTGAGTTAAGCTGCAGTCTAGAAATAATTATTTCTGCATTATTATCTGAGGGTAGGTTAGGATTTATTTTGCTAATTTGTAGTCCTGCTTTGTAGAGAATTGTTACCCCTCCACCTTTTTTGTTTGTGCGGTCTTGTCGAAAGATACTATAACCTGGGGGGATAATTTCATTATCTTTTATTGTGGGTTTAAGCCATGTTTCTGTTAGACAGAGGATGTCGAACTGTTGAACATCTAGAAGGGCCTTTTGGGCTCACTAAGGAATGTAATTGGAAGTATGTGATTTGAATTCATTGGTTAATTAATTGTTCAGTTTTTACTAATTATGTGTATTGTATTTAAGCAAACTGTGTTTTGCTATGTCTTTACACTTTGAAGGCTGTGTAAGCCGAGGCGGTATGTATTTTATAGGTTCATAGGTAAGTACTAGGCTATCTGCCCGAAAGCATTTATAAGCCTAGCCCGAATGTGTTGGCTTTCGCCGCCCCCTTAGATTAGTTCCCTGTGCAGCCATTGAAGTGATCCCTGGGGCAAACTTTCTGTTTCCCATCCACTCGTCAAGGTTTCTCTTGAAGAGGGTTAGCAAGGAGCTCTGCCTAATGTAGATTGGAATCTTGTTCCAGGGCATGGGAAGTCTCTGGGACAGGAATCTATCCCTCCAGCATGTCCTATTTATTGTTGTGGTGAGGTTTAGATCCCTGGAGCGTGTGGCTCGAGGGGATATGGTTTTCTTTAGGTGGAGCATGTCTATCAATTCTGGGTTGGACATGGCCTTGTATGTCAGGCAGAGATTACCTCTAAGTAGGTGGTATGCAATCGAGTACAGCTGGAATTTCTTCAGTCGAGCTGCATAGGGCATCTGATTGAGGCCAATGATCCTCTTGGTGAGGTACTTCTGTGGTCTTTCCAGTTGCCAGAAGCATTACTTCCTACTGAGGCAGGATTTACTTGGTTAATGGACTGATTATTAGTAGGAAAAGTTAAGGCAGAAGCATAAGTCAGGCTTGATTGTTGACCACCTGAGCTGTTGGTTTTACTAGCTGGTCTCAGGGAAGCATGGAGTGTGGTTTCTTGTTTGGAAATTCTCCTCGACACGTCATCCACACAGTTGGTAAGTTGCTGGATTAATGCAGTCAGGGTCAGCACCTCCTGGTCCTCCCATGCTTCCTTCTTGTGAAAATAAGGATTGGGATTGTGGACAGTTGCCATTCGCCATCATACATAAACCACAAACTAAAACTTCAAAAAGGAACAAACTCATTGCATAGGGATTTCATTGTCTGAAGAAGTACATGTCACTGCCCGCATGAAAGCGCCCACACCAAACTGTGTTTGGTATTCAGTGGTCTTTGTCATCATTTTTGCTGTTTTTCTTTGGTTGTATTTTATTTTCATTTTTTGGATGGCCACTGATCCTGCTAATAATCTGCCTCATCCCTTTAGGGATGATACAGTTAATGGCAGTCAAAGAACAATTGAACAATTTGTCCTACAGTTGAATGAGAGAGGTTCTAGGACTGTGGAAGCAGTTGGTGTTTCGAATTCATCTGGTGCTGCTAATTTGGCTGTTCAGAGTCCGGTTACTGCTTGGAATTGTTTTATGGGTGAGTGTGAATGCTGCTTTGTTCATCCTTTCCAGACACTGGGCTCTTTGACTATGGCTGTTTTGTCTGCAGAAGTTCTGAACTTGAGAGACAAGTTGGAGAACTTACTGCAGAAAGAAGCGAGCACCCATAATAATAATCTCTGTTTGCAAGGATATGTGGAGCTCAATATCACTCTGAGAGGATTGCGAGTGTATAGGACACCTACAACCCCACTTGATGAGGGGAATGCAGAGGATATTAACTTTCGGAAGAGATGGATTCAGGCAGCTCATCAGTGCTCCATAGAATGGGTGCGCATATTGTTTGAAATGGATGAATTAAAGAAACGATGACTCGAGGAGATTGGACTGGTAAGTGCTGAACTAGACAAACTTTTGACAACAGTTAAATTGACTAACATGCTTGAAGAAATTAATACCAGACTTGTGGAGATTGAGCATGAGATAGTGGCGCGAAAAATCTATAAGAAAAACAGAGACATAAAAGACTATAATCTTGATAAGGCATTCCTATAGAAACGCAGAAGCAATAGGTTACTGACCAGAAGCAGGAGTGATAATGGTCATGGCAAAACTGTTTCTGCCTCCACCTCAGTCTCTTTGCTACTTCAGAGGAAGGAGAAATGAATGTGGGGGCTGAAGGTGGTGATGAACAGTTTCCGGAATTGCCTAAGGCACAAAATCCTGATGACCTACAAAAACACTTTCAGAGCTCAAGTTCCACAAAATTTGACTCTAATAACAGAAAACGAGGTCGTAATGAGTGGGGTCAGCAGAATTACAACAAAAAAGGACAGGGTAACAAAAGGAAACGCTGGTATTAATGATGTTAATAGTGATTTACAAATAGTCAGTTTGTCTAATTGTGAAATTTCTGATGCTGTTATGTCTGTTACGTCTTGGTCTCAAATTTATACCAACTGTTTTACCCAGATTACATGTGCTTAAAAGTAAGATTTTCTCATTCAGCAGGAATTGCATTTAATGTACTATTTTAAACAGGAGGGTGGTTATGCCATACATGATAATGATGATAGTGCAGAAGAATCTTTTCATTCATGTTTTTCATCACAGGAAGATTTGTTTGAGGGTAGTAGTAATGCTTATTGCAAGCTAGATACTGACGCCATTTCTGTTAAAAGTTCCTTTATTCCCCCTTTTTTGAATAATACCATACAAGGATATTTTTCCACACTAAACTTTGCGGTGGAACAGTTATATTGGTATTGTATTAAGAACATGTCTAGAGTATGTTTTAATTTAACTAAACAGCAGTGGTTGGCCCTATTGGAATTTGGTAATGATAAAAGATGGGTGGTTAAGCCATCAGATAAGGGCAACCAGATAGTAGTTATGCATTACACTCAATATTTAGACATGTTATGCGCATTTGAACAATGTGGAAATTTATAGGAAAGGTGATGTTTCAGATTATTTTGAAGCCATTAAAGAGTATTAACTTTTGTTAGATAAAGGTTTACGGCTGGGGTATTTTACATCTAAAGATGTGGAGAAGTTTAGTGTGGATAACTGCTCTACAGCAGTTTTTTTACTGTCTTCCTTAAACACATAAAGGCCTTGCTAATATCAGCGCTCGACCTATAGTCTCCGCACAGAGATAATTTTTGAAGAATATCAGCGTTTTACTACATGAACAGCTGAAAAAATTTTATCAACACAGCTTCGTATATTAGAGGCAGTCAAGACTTTCTGAGTAAAATTAGGGGGAAAGTTTGGAATACTGACATGTTTTGGTTTTGTTTGGACGTTAAAAGTCTTTATACTAACATAAAACACAATATAGGCATTCAAGCTTTGTTTTATTTTTTAGGGGACTCTCCTATGTCTTATTTTTTGATTGATTTAGTGATATTTTATTTGAAGAATAATTTTTTTATGTTTAATGGTGACATCTTTCAGCAACTACAGGGTACAGCCATGGGGGTGTTTTTTGCCCCCATGTATGTGCACTTAGTTATGGCCAAGCTTGAGGATGAGTTTGTTTATAGGCATGATTTTTTTAGATCACAAGTTATTTTATATTTTAGGTATATTGATTATCTTATTTTTTTATGTGAAGGAAGTCAAACAGAGGCACTTAAGTTTGTAAATGATTTACAGTCTAATAATATGGGCGTGTGGTTTGATGGAATGCAGCTTGGCTCTCAAGTGAATTTTTTGGATATAAGTTTAGACGGGTTTACAACTAGTCTTCATAGAAAATTTGACTAAAGAAATGTATTTTTGCATGGGAGTAGTTGTCATCCTAAACATTTGGTTTAGGTATTGCCTTATAATGAATTTCTTAGAATTCATAGGTATGTAGCTTATATGGCCTATTTGACAGAGAAATATTGGAAGCAGAAGATATGTTCATTAAGAGAGGTTATGATGCTGAGGTGGTTAGTGAAGCCAAGCATAAAATAATGAATTTAAGCTATAAAACTAATTTTCATGTGGATGAAAGCCTGTTGGTAATACTAGTCACAAAGAAGTTTTCTTTGTGACTACTTTCAGCATCATAACTGAGGAAATTGTGAAGCAGGTGCGTCGTTTGTGGCCTATGCTTCTAAAGGATAACATTTTGAACTCTATATTACCTAAGTTTGTTAACATATATAAAAGAGCTAGAAATTTATCAGATATATTGGTACATAATTATTTTTATCCACCAGATGTCAGTATTAATCCGAGTTTGGATTTATATAATGGCACTATTCCATGTGATGGTTGTTCCGTTTGCCAATATGTAGCGAGTTCCTTTTCTTATGTTAATGGCCTAATATTTAGAGCTAGAGATGGGTATAATTGTAATACTGAGGGGGTTGTGTATGTGTTGAGGTGCGGTTGTGATATGTTCTACACAGGGGAAACGTATAGACGTTTCAGGGTCCACCTACAGGAACATATTAGGGATATAAGAAATAAAAAATTAGAAAGCCCCCTTGGCAGTCACTTTACGATGGCACATGATTCTAACCCTGAGTCTTTGAGGGGATGTGTTTTGGAACAATTACAGGTTGGCACAGGGGAATGTATTAATTTAAAAAATAAACTTCTAAAGAAGGAAACCCTTCTTATTTTAAAGTATGGTACATTGGAGCCTTTTGGGCTCCATAAGTAATGTAATTGGAAGTATGTGATTTGAATTCATTGGTTAGTTAATTAATTGTTCACTTTTACTTATTATGGATATTGTATTTAAGCAAACTGTGTTTTGTGATGTCTTTACTCTTTGAAGGCTGGCTAAGCCGAGGCGCTAAGTATTTTATAACTGTGTTTGGTATTCAAGTAGTCTTTGTTGTTATTTTTGCAGTTTTTCTTTGGTTGTATTTTATTTACAAGCATCCTGTTTGGAATAAGGACATTGATGGCAGACTTGGGGGTAAATTTACAAAGATCCAAGTTGCATTTGAATAAGTGCAGGGAGGATCTCTGCTTCACATAGATGGGCCTGTTGCAAAGAAGGAATAGTCTGTGGGACACACATCTTCCTCTCCAATATGTCTTACTTATGTTGCAAACAAGGTTTAGGTCCCTAGATCAGGTGCTTCTGATGTCGTCTGTTTGTGGATGTGCAAAAGGTCCATAAAGGCTGGATCAGAGGGCGCTTTGAATTCCAGAACTCTGATCTCCTCTCAGCAGTCTGTAGCCGACAGAGTACAAGGATAAGGCTTTGGGATTATCTGTGTAGGACATGTTGTCTACACCATGTATTTTATCTGACGAACCTCTGTGGGTGCTTTATTTGTTGACTAGCTGTTTTGTGACGGTAGACTCGCCTATCCTGATTTCTGGTGTCTTATCTGTGAACTAGCTGGTTATCCAGCGAGTGATGTAGGGGGTTATAATGTAATTTTATGAGCTTGTCTGCACTGCCCGAGTGGGGTATTGTCACATGCTTTGGCCAGGTTGAGGTAGGCAGTGTGCACCATTTTGCCCTCGCCATTGCTTTGGTGATCCTCACAAAGAAGTCTTCTGGGTTGATTAGGCACGACTTGCCCTTGACGAAACCAGACTGGGTTGGATCCAAAGTCTGAAGGTTTCCTATGTTGTTATTTATCTTGTTCATGATTATTTTTCCATGGCTTTGAGACTAGTCGGGCTTATGGATCTTTAGTTTGCTGGGTCTGTGGATGGCCCATGCTTATGCAGGGGGATAACCGTTGCAGTTCTCTTTGGAGGCTTTGATTGAGTAGTGTTTCTAGTGGGCCCGATAGGTCAAATTTCTTGCTGTTAAGAAAGCATCCTGGGATATTATTAGGTCCAGTCAATATAGCGTTTTTGGCCTTGAAGAGTGCATTGAGGATCTGTTTGCTCATGGTAGTTGGGAGAGCAATGTTTGGGGTTATGTCTTGAGAGGTGCCTAGGGTTGAAAGCAGGGTAAAATTGGAGCTGAATTTATTGCCTGCAGATTTGCTGTATACTCTAGGTCAGTATATGTGTCTCCATTTAAAATTAGTTTATCATATTGTTGTGTATTACGTTTGAGGTTTTGGACATAGCTTGAATAATGCTTTGCAGTTGTCCTTAGCTTAGGAGGCTCTATTTACCTCTAATTTGGCTTTGGTAGAGTTGTTTAGTTTGAGAGAGTTCTTACTTGCTGGGAATTGCAGTTCCTATTACTGGTGATGATTTCTTCCTTTTCTTATACAAGCTGTTAATGCTGGGATTCCACTAGGTGGGCTTGTTTTTTGAGTTTGTCCTATGCTTATTTCTGGTAGGTACTGCTGCCTGTGTGCAGTGTTATACATGATTGCAAAGCGCATTTGTTAAGAACTCCATATAGGTAGCAATGTCCTATGGGTTTTTTTTCCTTTGGGGTGGGGTGGGGGGAGTAGAAATTTTGCCAGGGTGTCACTTAAAGTAGTAAGTTTGCCTTGGAGCAATTCCTAATAGTTCTGTGTTTACCTGTTGGCCCAAGTTTTGTTGTTATTTTGAAGGAGACAGTTTTATTTATTGACCTGAGCAATGAGGACATTACAGTCGGGGTGGGGGAAGGGCAGCTTTCCACCATGTTGACTAGGTCAAAGATATTAGTGCCCCTAGTGGGTGTATGGACTAGATGGTCCAGGGTATTTGTGTAGACAAAGTCCAGGTATCTTTGTGTGTGCAAGTTTGATGGCATGTATGATTCCCAGTTTGTAGGGGATAGTTGAAGTCACCTGTGAGTATGATATTGGGTTGAATGTAGAGTGAGTCTTGCTCATTTAACTTAGTGGTATAGGTTTTCTGAGTCCTAGAGAGGACCTATAGTTTTTCAAAGATATGGTATGGGACTTTGCTAATGATGAGTTGTATGAGGAGAAGTTCAAATGCTTCATGTTGCCTGAGCAGCCTTGAGGTGTGTTTGTTTTTGATGTAAATTGAGAGACCTTCATATTTTTCCCTTTCTGTGCAGTAGCTGGTCTAGCTATGTGGAAATCATTATAGCCCTCACTGCTGGGGTGCGCTTCATGTCTTTAATCAGTGTTTTGGTAACTACAGATATGTTTTCATCCCCCTGCAGGAAGTGAGTTTTTTGTTTAAACTCCTGGCATTGAGTGGTATCACCTTTAGATTATCCTGGACTAATTTATCTATGTTAGATGTTTTATCATGTCTGTAGTGGCTTAAAAAAGCATTTTGGGGATGGACAATTATATGGCCAATGTTTAAAAGCCTAGAGAGGACAGCTGGAGATCTTACGTGGAGAAGCAGCTTGGTCTGTCAGCCATATCCTTCCAGGCTAACAGATATTGTACTCCTTCAAATGACACAAAAAAAAACTAAGCCAGTTATTGAAATAATTTATTTTTTGGTAAAACTGTAGCATCATCCTTGGAGAAGGTAGAATGCTGTTCAGTGTTAGACTCGTACTGGCTTGGGACCCTCAGTCTGAGTTCTCTGTATGGTCTAGGGAGGTACATCTCAGACCATTTACTCCCACATAGATTATGACCGAGTCATACTAGTACTTGTGGTTCTGTGACCTGAGTGTGTGTTATCTGTCCGATCCTGACCCCTGATAGGCAAGTATCCTTAACCCTCTCCTTGCTCATACTGGTGAGTAGGACATCATTATGCTTCACAATGGAGTCTCCAATGACCAAAATATTGGATTGTGTGGTGGTCAGTCTTATGGAGAGGCACTGGGAGTTGAGGCTGAATGTGTTGCGGTGGGTGTTGCTTTGGTATTATGTTTTTGAGGCTGCTGAGGGTAATTACTGTGTCCGGGAGGCCTTTGAGGTTTTTGTTTCAGTAGATTACTTTTTAAGAGCCTTAGCATACTTGGGTGTCTGTATTTGTCATGTAGTGGGTATGGAAGGTATTGTGTAGTGCTTGTGTTTCTGTTAACCCGTTTGATATTGATATTTGGAGTGGCTGTATGTGAGATGCATTGCCTCTAGAGGCAAGGCTAAGTACATCTGTCACATACTGTGACAGAGTGTTTGAGAATTAGGTGGTTGTCTGCAAATTTGAAACCATTTCTACTTTGTCTCAGGATGCTCGTTTCTACTAAGCTGGCTAGAGAGAGAGTAGGACAGTGGAGATCATGATTTCAGGTGTGCATGTGTGTTTGTATTTCTGTGTGTGTGTGTGTGTGTGTGTGTGTGTGTGTGTGTGTGTGTGTGTGTATGTATGTGTGTATATATGTATATATATATATATATATATATATGTGTGTGTATATATATATATATATATATATATATATATACACACACACACACACACATATATATATATGTAAGGGTATATGTAATATTTACACACACATGAAGAAAAGGGGGTTTGAATTATTTATTTTCTGGGTTACAGTGGGAGTGGTATTTAGGGATTCTTTACTCTACTCCTCTTTATGTGACCACCTTGAGAGAAAACAGATTTGCTAGTGTGCTAGTTGGGTAAGAAGTATATTCTTAATCTATTCCCATTGAGCATTTCCGTTCTTCATGCAAACCTGGTGCTTGTTGAGCAACTACATGCTTAGCAATTTTTAGGGGTAGTTTTATAGGGAAACGGATTTCACGTGTCTGTGTATACACAGGGCACTGCCAGCTGCTTCTGCATGATGAGCAACATCAAGCATATGTCATAACTTTATACAGGCAGAGAAAAATGATAAACAAGCAAAATAACCCATTGGCCAATTACAATAAGTAACCACCAAAGTTTCCACAGTAATTCCCAGCACTGGACTGACCAGGTTGCACTCTTCTGTCACTAGAGGGCAGACTTAACTTTCCTAATTTTAAATGATTAAAACGAAGCCCGAACAGCCAACATTTGTAAACAACTATTTAATTGCCAACCTGTTAAATAATTTGTTTCACAAGCACATACTTAACACTAATCCTTTGTAATTATACTGCCCCCCAAACTGACGTATATACCTCCTGCTAGCATATTAATATTAATACCATAAATGCCGCATGACTAGTTTGCACTTCATAATCGGTAGCTTTTTTAAATGTTAATTTACTAAAAATTTTCTTCAAAGCCTTTTTTTTTTTTTTACACAAGTGTTTGCATGCAGAAGGATGCATACGAGCACTTTGTGTAAAAATAAAACTTTGTTTTGTTGTAGACGTAATCTTTAAAACATTCTGAAGAGTTTTTATACATTATTTTAATGTTTGCATTCTACGTAGTGTTAGCATTTGTTACTGTGCACTTTCACTTCATTTATTTCTTCCTCTGTTTGATCCAATACCAGGTGACTTAGAGTGTTAGAATGTCCCATAAAATGTTGTTCATTAAGGTAACTTAAAATGGGCTTGTGAATATTTTATTTACTTGCTGCCTTGTGCTAAACAGAGGAGATACAGTCCTGTCACTCTTAATGCAGCAAGAACCACATAGCATCTATGCAGGAGTTGAAATGTTCTTACAAAGAGATGAATCCTAACTTTCCACCTGCTTATTAACTGCCTTGCAAGGGCATTGTGTTTTACTGGCAAAGAGCAAATTAACTTGATGGTGTTCTGTAAAGTGTTTTACAAATATGCAGTCTAATGCAGATATGTGTAACTACAATGTGCTGTTTGTTGCTTTTGGGTATTTTAGAAAAACTGAGCGTTGATATGCAGAATTTGTAGCTTGCATAAGTTGTACTTTTGCAGTTTTTCATGGTATGTTTGTGTAAAATATTCCGTGATGTGCAGTTAATTATTCACATGAGGCTGCTCTGTGCTTCAGGAGCATTGTCTGGCACCTGCAAATGCAATCCTTGACTTCAGAGCTTAAGGAGGGTCACTAATTGCCTCAGAAAATTTGAAGAAAAGTCCAGCTTTTCTTTGCATGCACAGACACTGTATTTTATTGCGTATAGACATCTGTGACATCCCATACTTGATTTCTTTTTATCAAACTAAAATTTTGTTGGAGATATTATATACAGCTTGTGGCATCTACTCATGAACCTCTGTGTGCTGGTTAGACAAAACAGAGATTCGATGTGAAACTGCATATTTTTTTGAAAAGCTTATAACTTAAAAAGTATGGAGCGCACTGCACATTTCAGAAACCATTTTTTTTTTCAAAAGATGGCAGAGTTTAAAATGAAATGATAATCAAGTCGAGAAACCGTATCAAACATTTCACCCAGCTCAGGCCGTCCCCTATGAAAGGCTCGCAATGCTAGGAGACTGCTGCTTGTGTTTTTTTTTTGATACCTATATGAAAAAAAACTGTACAAGGTTAATGATCTTTTTCACAGTTATCTTTTTTTAAATTCAGGAAAATAGTAGTGTAATATACTGCTCGGGGGTCCATAGCACTGGCAACATCCCACTAGGCTCCTCCAGTAATCCTGCATTCAAAATAACTGAAAAGAAACTTGTAATTTCATCATACCCATTCACGCTGCATTACAGTTCTACCCTGACCAGTACTTACAGATTGTCTCTGGAGTCTCGTGGTCTGGTTTTCTGGGCTACGTAGCTGCACATACACCAATCAGCCTATAGTTTCCTTTAGCAACCTTGGTCACGGAAGCGAGGTATTATAATCCTTGTGTCCTGCGCCAATTTTTTAAATTGCTAGTGCTTGTGGAACACGTTGGCTGCGGTAGGGAAATCTTGTCATGATTTCAGTTGTTTAAAAACGTATGTGAACAGTACAGGTATGTGCAGTGTGTTTGCAATTAAGAACCTTGTTGACCTGTAATGTTGACATGTAATGTAATATGGTAATGCAGCTGTTATATGTAAAAGTGTATTAGAAGTGATAGCGCTTACAATCTGTCTGTTTACAAGTGTGCACAAAAAGCGTGTGTTGGGTATTGGTGCTGCTTTGTAGGCATGCAAGCGACATACTGACCTTGTACAAATGCTGTGTTCTGACTATAGGTTCATAGGTTCATACTAGGCTATCTGCCCTAGGGCATTTATAAGCCTAGCCAGAGTTGTGTGGTTTTCACCACCCCTTACGTTGAAGAATACTATACCCATTAGTTTGCCGTGCCTCTGTCCAGCAATGATACAGAGATGATCCCCAGGGTAAACCTACGATCTCCCATCCACTGGTCAAGATTCCTCTTGAACAGAGCCAGCGAGGTGCTCTGTCTCACATGGACCGGGATTCTGTTCCACAGCATAGGGAGTCTCTGGGTGATGAATCTGTCCCTCCAGCACGTCCTATTTATATCCGTGTTGAGGTTTAAGTCTCTTGCTCTTGTGGCTCTGGTGGATTTGGATTTTTTGAGGTGGAGCATGTCCATTAATTCCGGGTTGGACATGGCCTTGTATGTCAGGCACAGGTCACCTCTGAGCAGACGGTATGCGACTGAATAGAGCTGGAGTTTCTTCAGTCGGGCAGCATATGGCATATATTTGAGCCCCTTTATCCTTTTGGTGAGGATCTTTGGGGTCTTTCCAATTGCTGCAGGTGTCGGGTAAGATACATTCGAATGGGGCATTGTACTCAATCATTGGTCTGATAAGTGAAGAGTACAGGGAACAATGACCTCCCTTGATCTGGATGTGAATCCCTTCATAATCAGGTGGGCAATGTAGAAGGTCCTCCTAACCACTTTGGCAATGTGAGTGTCAAAAGAAAGGTTACTGTCAACTTGGGTCCCCAGGTCCCTGATAACCTCTTCTGTGCTTAATGGATTGCCACCTATGTGGTAACTTGGGGTTACCTTGTTTTTACCAAAGGGTATGACTATACATTTTTGGCGTTTAGCTTAAGGCCATGGCTCTGGCACCAGTTATCCGTTTCTATGAGACCTCTCTGAAGGATATCTGTGTCTGATGGATTTTCAACTATGGCGCCTAGTTTGCAGTCATCTGCAAACTTTGTCAGCCACAATCCTCCTATGTTTGCCTGCACTTCTGAAAAGTAGATGCCGAACAAGAGGGGCCCAGGACTGAGCCCTGTGGGACACCGCTTGCGACCGGCTTGGAGTCTGACATGGCACCAGCAACTCTAACCCTGTGGGTTCTGTCCTTGAGCCAGTTTGCAACCCATCTTGTGACATATGGGTTTACATTTAAGCTGGTGAGCTTTTCTATGATACCCGAGTGGGGTATTGTGTCGAAAGCTTTTGCAAGGTCAAGGTAGGCTGTGTGAACTGCCTTCTGCTCATCGATGGCCTTGGTGACTGTTTAAAAAAGTCGACCAAGTTCAAGAGGCATGATCTGCCCTTGACAAAGCCGAATTGGGTAGGATCCAATGTCTGTAGGTCCCCTATGTCTTTATTTATGAGTTCCATTATGATCCTCTCCATAGCTTTGCAGACCAGGCTTGTTAAGCTTATGGGGCGGTAATTACCAGGGTCCGTAGAAGCACCGCCTTTGTGGAGTGGGACCACAGTTGCCGTACGCCACTCTTTGGGTACGTATCCTGTGGTAAGGCTAAGATTAAACAGCAGCCTTATGTGTGGGTGTAGGTCCTCATTGAGTTTGTGTAGCACACAGCCGGGGACACCATCCGGTCCCATTGATGCTGTGTTTTTAGCTTTAGAGAGAGCAGCTCTCACCTGGGCATTTGAGATGATTGGGAGGCTACACTCTGCTGGAATAGATATTTCTCCTTTTGTTGGGGAGGGAGGGGAGAAATTTTCACTGAACCTGTCTGCCAGTATGTTTGCAATGTCTGTGGGTTCAGTGATTTTTTGTATCATTTTGGACTAATTCTGAGCATATCTGGGAGTTTCCACCCAGATTTCTAACATAGCTAAAGAAGGCCTTATGATTGTCTTTTGAGTCCTTTGCGATTTTTCTCTCAAAGTTGGCCTTGGATGATTTTATGAGTGATCGTAGATTTTACTAGTATTGATCAGAGATGTCTTCCCTTTTAGGGATTTTGCTCTATCTTGTAGTAGCTTTCTCCTCTTGTTGTAAAGTTTGTTTATGGCTGGGGTCCACCAGATCGGGCGCTTGCCTTTGGTGGAAAGGGTCTTTATTTTATTTGGGATTGCTTGAGCCATGCAATCCTGGAGGTGCTCATAGAAAGCATTTGTAAGGGATTCAGCAGTGTGGGTTGTGGTTTCCAATGGCTCAGGGGCCTTGAAGGATACCACACCAGTCTTAAGAAGTGTGAAGTTGGCTTTTGAGAAGTTCTTCACTGTGGTCTTTTTTGTTTGGGGTGGGGGCGGGATGTGGATCTCCAGTGAGATTAGTTTATGGTCTGATCTCACCAATGAGGGATATACTTCCGGTGTGGAGCATTTTGTCCCCATGTTTGTGATGATCAGGTCTAGTATATTTTCACCTCTTGTGGGAATGGTGACAAGTTGTTCCATAGCATTTGAGTTTATGAACTCCAGGAACCTTTGGGCTAGGGTATTGGGGCTTGAGTAATGTTCCCAGTCTATGTTTGGGCAGTTGAAGTCACCCAATATGATGGTGTTTGGAGAGACATTTATACTCTCCAGTGTCTTCAGGAAGGCTGTGTGGGGTTCCTGAGTTTGAGAGGGTGGCCTGTAACATGCTACAAACTGTAGAGCAGTTTTGCCTATGGTTAATTGCACCTGAATGGTCTCTGATGCTTCGTGAGTTGCCACCAGCCTGGAGGTGTGGGTATCCTTGATGAATATGGATACACCCTCCTTTTGTGGTACGGTCCGGGTTTTGGGGCGGAACGCATGATATGAGGTAAAACCTGATAGTGCCGGGTGCTCTCAGGAGCCTTGAACCAGGTTTCAGTCACAGCACAGACATCGATGTTCTCCATACTGAGGAGGGCTTCGAGGGCTGCATCTTGAGATTTAGACTTCTGGCATTGAGCAGCATTACCCTTAGTTTTTTCCATTATTGTTTTCTAGGGCGGTGGGTTTAGAATTTGAGCCTTGTCTAAAAAGGCACTATGGGGTGGCAAGAGCCTTTGCCAATATCCGGAAACCCAGAGGTGACAGGTGCAAGCCGTCCCTTGCGAAGCAGCGTGGCTTGTCAAGCATGTCATTCCAGGCAGACAGACATTGGATCCCCTTAGAATGACACCAGAAATTAAGCCAATTATTAAAACTGATCATTTTGTCTCTGTATTGTGGCATCATTCTTGGTGAAGGTAGGATACTGCTCAGGGTCAGGGTCATACCAGCCTGGGCTACATAATCTGAGAGATCCTTTATGTCTCTTTTCATGTAGTCCAGGGAGGTACGTCTCAGGTCATTCACACCGGCATGGACAATGACTGAGTCATACTTGTACTTGCTGTGGAGTGACCTGAGTGCTTGTGTTATGTGGCGGATTCTAGCGCCCGACAGGCAGCTTACTGTGACTCTCCTTGTTCAGTCTGGTGAGTGGGACGTCAGTGTGTCTGACTATGGAGTCACCTATGACAAGTGTGTCTGGCATTGTGTTTGGCCTTAAGGGCTGTGACTGATTTGCACACTGACTTTGTGATCTATGTGTTGCTTGTGTTATGTCATGAGGTGGCAGTTGTTTGGGTGTCTGCTTTGGAGGCCTCTGCTGTTTTGGTAGATTTTTGATCAGTGCCTCCGAGTATTTCTTTGTGTGTTTATGTGTTTGATTTGTAGTTGTGATAGCTCTATGTGAGACTGGGTTTATGGTGTGTGTGGTTACCTTCTCCTCCTGTCTGGTTTTGCCAGTCCTGAGTTGAGAGAGCTCAGCCTCCAGTTTGGCTATATAGTTGCATCTCTCGCATGTATTTGTGTTTTGTGGGAGGAGGAGAGAGTTGTCTGTGTACATGAGGCAATTGTAACATTGCCTCAATATTCCCAGATTCACCAGCTGAGCAGGAGAGGACGCTAGCAACTGACCCTTTGACATGCTAGAAGAAATGAAAAGGTTTGCTGTGTAACTGAGTCAGAAAGGACCTATAGGGAAGTGGGTACTCAAGTGGGTTTTAAGCTAGTGAAGTACTTTGTATAATATAGAAGTGCTTTACCTGACTAAAAAATGCTTTAGGAACAAGTGCTGAGCTTTACAGATAGAGAATAGGCTGTTTAGATTACAAGTAGAGCAGTTCTAAGGGAAAAAATGAAGAGCAGACTTTACGGAGCCACAAATAGTTTAACCGGCGCTGCCCGATGGTGCTCTAGTGGCAACTCCGCGCTAAATGCAGAAAAGGCAATAAGTCAGTAGTACAGGCTAGCACACTTTAGTGGGCAGCCAAACAATTAAATTAGACAGCAAACAAACACTTTTCGACTTGAATTAGACTAATTTCGACTAAAATGTACTTTTAAGTGCCGATAATAAAAAATGCATTAAATAAATGTTTGTGACAGGGTTTATATTAGTTATTTTTTTCTATTCTAATTAATGAATTTATGTTTACTGTACTAATTATTACATTACCAATGCCAGTATTATCAAAGCTGTTGTATTAGCATTCACATCCGAATGTTATTTTTTAACTTTGCTGAATGACTGTTGTGTTTAACTGTTTCAAAGTGCATCTTGTAAAACATATGAGCAGCTAAAGTGCTTGTTCCTGTTTCCTAATTTGTATCTATATTTCTTTCTCCTTCCTAGGACTTCTATCAAACATTTCACCCAGCTCAGGCCATTCCCTGTGAAAGGCCTGCAATGCTAGGAGACTGCTGCTGGTATTATTTTGACTCCCTTGCAGTTTAACTTTTTTTTTTTTTTTTTGATAACTACGAAAAAAAACCTCTACAAGGTTAATAATCTTTTTCACCGTTATCTTTTTTAAGTTCTGGGAAATAGTAGTGTAATATACCGTTCACGGGTCCGTAGCACTGGCAACATCCCACTAAGCTCCTCCAGTAATCTTCCATTTAAAATAACTGAAAAGAAACTAGTAATTTCCTTATACCCATTCACTCTGCATTACAGTTCTATCCTGACCAGTACTTAGTTTGTCTCTGGAGTCTTGTGGTCTGGTTTGGGCCCCACTCCATTTGCCCTTGCTTCGCTCCCCTGCCCCCATTTCCCACGTGCCTCCGCTACATCTACCTTTATTGTAGCCCCTTTGTCACCTAACCACACCATAATCCAATCAGCTACCTTACATCATTTACTCCCCCTTTTCTGCCTCTCTGCTTTAAACACATACACACAGTATCTGGCCACACCTTCACTCCTGTCTTTATACTTGAACCACAATACAGCTACCAGCCAAACATCACTCCCATACAATATGCAATGTACTCTAGCATTTCTCTTCTTTATTTTCACATCCCTAGCCTACATCACATCTATACATGCTAACACACCACTAGACAGTACTACATTTCATACAACACATATTTCCACAAAAACAAAAAAAAAAACTTACTTATCATTTCTACATTATTTAATGACAGCTCAATACTACACATACCAGGATCTCACACTAGAAAAATATCATTTAGGTACAACTTCGAAATAGCACACACAATTAAACATATACTGTTTATTACAAAAAGGCTACTTATCTCAGAGGACATACACCCAAACCCAGGACCACACAATACCTTACCCTCAACTAAAAAGATATCTGATCTACTAATTCTTAACATCAATGCCAGGAGTATATTCAATAACTACCTGACCTACATGCATTTATAACCCACTACTCTCCAAACATACTCCCCGTTACTGACACATGACTAAAACCTAGCACCCAAAATGAAGAAATCCTCCTTCCAGGATATAATATCTTAAGTCTGGATAGAGTAGGCAGGAAAGGAGTTGGGTTTGCAGTTCTCTTTAAAAACGCACTTAAAATCCAACCTGTACAAAACCCTCTGCTTAAATTTCAAAATGCCAAAACCTTATGCACAGTCCTGTGTATATAAAACACTAAAAAAATCAACGTTCTCTGCTGCTATATTCCCCCAGGGAACAACTCTCTCATAATTGAAGAAATCTTACAGTGGACTAGAGATAATCTTCTACAAGAAACTATCCTACCAGGTGACCTAAATATAGACTGGTTAGCCTGTAATTGTAACAACCCCACTAACCATATTAATCTCTTTGGTTTTTCTTATTCAAGAACCCACTAGAGTAGATAAAAAAACAAAAACACTCTATTCTAGATTGGACTGTAGTCAATTGCCCTAAACAAAACTACCAAACAGGGTGTCTACCAGATGGTCTTAGCGACCACCTCCTCACATTCTTCATACGCAAATGCACTAACATACCCAAACCCATAGTTTATAGACAAAGGAGATTACCACAAACTAAGCCCACAGGATCTTAACACTATTCTAAAACAAAACAACTGGGAACCATTACTAACCCTAGGTTTAGACCAAGCAGTTAACTGCTTTAACAGTACTCTCTCTAATGTCCTTAATATAGTCGCATCCATCAGAAAAAATTAGAGTTAAGGCAAATTTTGCACCATGGCTAAGTAGGGACACAAGAGCCCTACTAAAGTCCAGAGATAAGGCTTGGAAAATTTGGAAGAGGGATATTACTAGCCTAACCAAATAAAACTACCTACAACTTGGGAATCTGGTCTAAAAACAAATCAAACTTGATAAACAGAACTATTTCCTTGGCATCCAAAGCAAACACCCAAAAGATCCTCGGAAGTTTTGGCTAGCTATCAACTCCCTACTAAAACCAAGAAAACTACCACCCCAGCTCCTCCAATAGTACTAATGATGTAGCCTATCAATTCAATCAGTATTTTACTAAGTCCATTGTGGCATTATCCTCTCAATTATCTAACAACTTCTACACATATATCCCAACCAGATGTCCTTATAATATTCCTTCCTTTACTCTCTCACCTGTTCCCACCTCTACAATCAAAAAACTCCCCCTAAAACTGAAACCTACCACCCTTGCAGCTGATAGTCTACCTACTAATTTCCTAAAAATAGCTGATGGATCCTTATCTTACCCCGTTTCTGTTATCAACCACTGTATACAGGAAGCCTATATCCCACAACTATGGAAAGTCTCATATATTATTCCTCTTCGCAAAGGTGGCAATTCCTATGATTTCACAAATTACCATCCCATTGCTGTTCTGTTTTCCTTATCTATACTACTTGAGAAATGTATTCACTCTCAAGTTATGCAATTCCTGAACACACACAATCTCCTGTCCACCACACAACATGGTTTCCGTCCATATCACAGCACAACTACTGCTCTTCTCTCCTTTACTAACTTGGTTAACCAACACAGAAATAATAAATTTGTATCTGCTATATTCTTAGATCTCTCCAAAGCATTTGATATGGTCTCACACTCCATACTACTAGACACTCTGGCCTCCCTAGCCTTTGCCCCTTCTGCTGTTTCCTGGTTCAAAAGCTACCTATCAGATAGGCAACAGTCTGTCCAATGACAAGGTGAACTATCCTCCCATAGGTGTACCACAAGGCTCAATATTAGGCCCATTTCTTTTTTCTATTTTCATTAAAATTCTACATACTTCCACCCATCATGCCACACTTATACATATGCAGATGATTCTACACTAATCTGCTCTCTGCACCATCTCTTACCACTCTACAACAACTCACTCCAGAATCCTTTAGCTCTGTGAAAAGATGGATTGCTGACTCCCAACTTCTCCTAAACCCCAACAAAACTAATTTGCTTCTATTCACCCCTAATAAATCTAAATCCACCTCCCTCTCCTTTACAATCACATCCAGAAATGGCACTGTCATTTCTACTTCTGCCCACACCAAACTCCTTGGTGTCGAAATTGACAAAAAACTTCTCTTTGTTGTCCATATTTCACGAACCAGCAAAGAGGTCCACAAAAAAATGGGAACACTATATAGACATAAAAAATTCCTCTCAGATCGGGGTCTGATCACCCTAACTCAAACACAGCTATTGTCCACTCTAATGAATGCCGCACCATTTCTTACCCAGATCAGAAAAATTGATCTTGCTAGACTTGAGTCATGTTGTAACAAAATTGCCAAGTTTGCTAACAACTCCACCTTTAAAACCCATCATTGTCAAGCTCTAAGGGATCTCCAGTGGCTAAAACTTCGAAATTTACTTCATCACCAGCTTGTCATAGCCTACAATATTCTGAAGTATCCTGGTAAAACCCCAGCATTAAATCAACTACTGATTCACTGCATAGCAAATCGCCCTCTCCACTCTACTGAAAAATCACTCCTTTGCATTTCTAGGGTTAATAACACTGCAGGGAAAGCTTTATTCTCTCACACCATAGCTAAAGCCTCCACTATTACACAGTTTAAAAACTCACTTAAATCGCAAAAAATATCTGGCTGTGTACATCTGTTACATAATATTCACTGTTTTTTTTTTTTACAAATTTACACACCTTCCTTCCTGTTATACATACTGTAAATATGCTTCATTGTTGCTTTCCAGTTCAGTGCTACTCTATGTTAACCACATTGTATTAGTATATAGTAATATTGCTTGTATGTGCTTGTCTGTCTCTTATTGTTTTGTTCTCTACAGTGGAGCTTTTCTCCCCGGGTGTCTGCTGTAAATGGACCTGTGTCCAGTCGGACCTTCCCGGTAAACAAATGTAAAATAATAAATATTTTAATTCAAATGCTCACATTTATGATCATTCACAAAGTCACTGTTCTCTAAATGTCTTCAAAGAGTTAAAATCAAGCTAATACAGGGATAAAATATTTCACATATTGTACATTGCATGGTCAGCTATAAGGTTTAGATCCCAAGAGGTTAACATAATCTGCATGGAAGATTCATTGCTGAATTCCCAAGGACAATGTGCTCACATAATCATTTTTGTGTAACTGTACTTAAGTATTGATGTCATTAATACAGTTTGGTAGTAACAGAAGTAAATTTCCAAACAGAGATGCATTCCACCTTAATGCATAACTCATTTTATTCCAGCTTTTTTTCCCTTTGTCTCATTTTTATTGACTTGTAAGTATACTTTTATATGAATAATGGAGTGATTTTTTTTTTTAGGTTTCAAGATCTCAAAATGGTCTCTAAACAAGAGCTAGAAAATGACCAGCGGTTCAGCAAGGTCACAAAAGACCCTCGGTTCTGGGAGATGCCAGAAAAGGAACACAAAATTAAGATAGACAAAAGATTTCAATCAATGTTTCATGACAAAAAATTTAAACTAAAGTATACAGTAGACAAACGAGGCAGACCTGTCAACCGCAGCACACGAGAGGATCTTAAGCACTTTTATGACATTACTGATTCTTCTAGCGTAGATGATTCAGATAATGAAAAGGAAATGCCCGACGTGAAAGAAGAAGCTAAGAAGACAGGGAAAAAGAAATTAAAAGTAAAAACGGTAAATGATGCTGAAGACTTGAGTAATAGCATTGTAGGGAAACCAGATAAAGCAGTTAAGAAACCGATTAAGGGTACTGTTCCAAACCTCAAAAAATCTACAACAAAGGAAAACGATGTGGATGTAACACTGGCCGGCAGGAAGGGGGATCTGAAGAAGGAGCAGTTGGTGGATGATGAGTCTGATGTGGAGAATAAATGTAAAAAGCAGCTGCAAAAAGGCAAGAAGAAGAAAAAAGGCCTTTCCAGCCAACAGCTTTCTTTACTTGAGAAGCAGCATTTTCAAAAAATTAAAACTATAAATACAACTGCTAAAGCTGCTAAGGCTCAGTCTGAATTATTGGAAGATGATACCAGCTCAGGTTTGTAACATTCTGTGATTTATCCATGTATTATAAACTGAATTCTGGTATGTTTTAAGATAAGTAGTTTACATTTCTGTTTTTGCCATTTTGTTATGCTCATATGTAGCATTAATAAGTAGCGTAGAACTAAATATTTTATAATGTACTTTGTATGTGTGTGTTATTTTCATTTTATAATATACTTTGTTTTTACGTTTGAAAATAATACACATATATACAAACATCGCTTTGAAGTCATTTATAAGTCCATACTAAATCTTAAGTACAAACTCAGGTAACCAAAAAATACTGATGAAAAAACAAAAATCGATGCTCCAGTACCAGCAGGTGAAATCCAAAAAGAAATGAACAACAAGCTAGATACAAAATCTTGATGGTTGTTAAAAATTGGAATGCAAAACACACAGTTCGTCTCTATAGAATGTAGCGATTTATTTTAAGCACCAAACACAAGCTTTTCGTCGGAACACACTCCAACTTCCTCAGAAAAAACAGCAAACAGTGTCTCACTACAGCCATTAACTTTTATACAAAAAACGTTTAAAAATCACATGGTCAACCATTACTGATTAGTACTAAATTAGATACTGACATGCCCCCCGTTTTGGAAACTCAAGTTGCATCAAACATTTAACAAAAAATTATTAAAGACTGAATGAAATAAAATAAAGTAAAAACACTGCCCAAAATGACATAACTTCGGTCGTACCTACTAAGCTGTACGCCAAAGATAAAATCATTCCCCTAAACAATAATAATGTTCAAAATAATAAACAAACACCCCAGTGTGATTGTGTCTTTCGGCTTTTCACACCCCATTGTGATTATAATGCATTAAAAAAACACAAATCACCTGTTAGATGTAAATAATAATTCACAAGCTGTGCTCGGTAGCCCTGGTAGATGTAATAGGGTATAGTAAATCCACAATAATGAAATTGGCCCAGGTAAAGAATGGACTGCCGCACTCATATATGTGACCCAGGTAGAACTAAATTAAATCTATACATACGTTCACCCGAAGATAAAAAAGGCCCATAGTACCTTAAAGGGCCAAAACCTAACAAGCCACTAGTAGGAAAAGCCAATCATGACTAATATTTTAAAATAAACACATACAAATGTGTAAAACAAGTTATATACCAAATAATCCAACATTACCAGAACTACTAATTTAAAAACGAGTAATAATAAACCTGATACATGTGTATAAATTTAAATCGATACAATATGAGCTGACATTCCACCTTACTACTGATATGTGCTGAATAGCAGTAGTAACGCTAACTCCTGTTAGATGGCTCTCGAAATTCGGCCCTGGTCTGAACCCCCCCGGATCAGCCATAAAAAGAAAGTACCAAAATAGCATGGACTCAACCCACTAAGTCCCTGTTCTAAGTTAATAACAATAAAAAATGACTTATTCAAATAATTTAGCGTTACTACTGCTATTCAGCACATATCAGTAGTAAGGTGGAACGTCAGCTCATATTGTATAGATTTAAATTTATACACATGTATCAGGTTTATTATTATTACTCGTTTTTAAATTAGAAGTTCTGGTAATGTTGGATTATTTGGTATATAACTTGTTTTACACATTTGTGTGTGTTTATTTTAAAATATTAGTCATGATTGGCTTTTCCTACTAGTGGCTTGTTAGGTTTTGGCCCTTTAAGGTACTATGGGCCTTTTTTATCTTCGGGTGAACGTATGTATAGATTTAGTTTAGTTTTACCTGGGTCGCATATATGAGTGTGGCAGTCCATTCTTTTACCTGGGCCAATTTCATTATTGTGGATTTACTATACCCTATCAGATCTACCAGGGCTACTGAGCGCAGCTTGTAAATTATTATTTACATCTAACAGGTGATTTGTGTTTTTACAATGCATTATAATCACACTGGGGTGTTTGTTTATTATTTTGAGCATTATTATCGTTTAGGGGCATGTTTTTATCTTCGGCGTACAGCTTAGTAGGTACGACCAAAGTTATGTCATTTTGGGCAGTGTTTTTACTTTATTTTATTTCATTCAGTCTTTAATCATTTTTTGTTAAATGTTTGATGCAACTTGGAGTTTCCAAAACGGGGGGTGTGTCAGTATCTTAATTTATTACTAATCAGTAATTGTTGACCATGTGATTTTAAACGTTTTTTGTATAAAAGTTAATGGCTGTAGTGAGACACTGTTTGCTGTTTTTTCTGGGGAAGTTGGAGTGTGTTCCGACGAAAAGCTCGTGTTTGGTGCTTAAAATAAATCGCTACATTCTATAGAGATGAACTGTGTGTTTTGCCTTTCAGTTTTTAACAACCATCAAGATTTTGTATCTAGCTTGTTGTTCATTTCTTTTTGGATTTCACCTGCTGGTACTGGAGCATCGATTTTTGTTTTTTCATCACTAAATCTTAAGTAGTATAAAATCCAAACAGCCAGTTGCTTGGAAGTAGAACGATTTTGCATGCATAATTTTTCACATTCTTACATAGTAGCATGTATGTCCACAGTATTCTTGTGCAATACTAAACCACTACAGCACTGCCATAAGGTTCCATTTAGATCCAGATATTTTCACCTTGAAATTTCATGGAAATTCAGAACAAACTGCTTACAGTTAGGAGTAAATATGGTGTTGTAATGCTGTTACTAATGTGTAGTATGTCACATAATTTAACAATATGATTTTCATAAAGGTGTACTAGAGTCATAACAAAAGTAATAGTTAATGAACACAACACAAATCCTGTAGCACCAGTGATATCAGGGCACTGTGGTTGTTGTCCGTCCACACTGAGGTGTGTATACAAATTGAGACTTCAACAGAAGGAAGGTATACCCCATGACATGACATCCACATTACTTTAGCTAGCTTATTAGCATTAAAGCCGACACATGTAATACCCCATAGAAGATGGATTTATAAAGATAAGAAACTCATTGCTCACTCAACCTAACAAAGGAGTACACAGGCAGAAGCCTGCAAAAAAAGTTATGTCACACCGATGGTCCTTGCTGGGCTGTAGAAAGTAAGTATTCATTTTTAGTGTGCAAAATATTGTGGACTCTGTAGCTCTCCCTAACTTGTTCATAAGTAGTCCAGTCGTCTTCTAGTTACTTTTTCTAGTTACTTTTGATGCAGTGTATCAATTTATGCAAACCCTGCTCTCCAGGGAAACCTAGTGTTCTCTTTCTTATAGGTAAGAAGAAAGGTATCAATTACTTAGCTTAGCTAGCATTTCGGTCTAGAAGGATAAAACCCTGACTACAGGTGACCCGAGTTCAATTAGTAACTCTGGTACTTTAGACACTGGCTGGCAAGCATGAGCATACATTTGGATATACCTCAGGGTTGATCCCTGGTGGAGGCTGAGAACATGCAGGAGGACTTGATCTAATTGTAGATTAGGTGGGGAACATTGGCTGAGTTGCCACAGAGGCAGGATGATATGCCAGCAAATCCACGTTGTTTATACACCCCCAAATGTTTATCAAGCATACACATTGGGGGTGGAAAAGTTAGAGCATATCAGAAACACTCCCCAGCAGTAGTATGAAGGCACACCAGCATCTTTGATCTTCTTTGCCCTGGACATGGGTTGGGTAGAGCCTAGAAAAAGCTAAGGAGTGGTCACCTGGTGAAAGAGGAGAAAAGCTTTTGACAACCAGTAGTCCACTGTGGGAAGTCAAAAAGATAGTTAAAAAATATCCACTGCTTAATTTGCTGTTTTGTTAGTAATGTACACTATGTTCCCTTACCCTACCTTATTTCATATGGCATCATTCTTTGTTCATACCCCATCCAAATATTATTCTTTTCAGATTGACTTTACTTAGCTGTTGTCATCCTAAGCAGTTTTTCCTTGTTAATTTTGTTTTAATTCAAAACATGATGCTAATGTCTTAAGCTAAAATGCATCAAACTATATCCTTTGATGTGGGACTACCCATCTCCTTTGAAGGAATCATTTTGTCTATTGACATTTTGAGTTTACTGCCATTCCACACACATTACTACTTGCCCTTAGATGAATCGCTTTCTAACATTTCTTCAGCAAAAACTTGAAAAACATGCAAAAGCAATAGTAAAACAAAAAATGCACTGCTGGACTATGTGGCTGCTAGCACTGAGCACAAAGAGGTAGAGATGGGTGTAACGAGTGTGTTATGAGCCACAAGTGTAGCAGCACAATGGAGTAAGGCATTCTACAGTGTCTTACTTTGTGTATGTATTATACTCCATATATATAGTACATATGCAAATCCACCCAGAGTATTGCCATTCATAAAGGAAAATGCTGTATGTGTTCCAGTGATGCTATACCTGGCAGTGTTGCAGTCCCCCTCCCATGCTATTACTTGCTCAGCAGACACAACTATGTGCAGGCAGCCCTGCTACTGGTACCTAACTCGGACCACCCCCACACCATGATGCTGGCCAGCTCATAGCTAGTGGAAACTTGCACAACAATAGATCCCCTATTTACCATAATCCATATTGTCATGATTAGGGAGTGAAACTTTAAAAGTTATTTCCAGTCATGACTGCAGACCACTGAGCAGTTGTAACAGACAGCTCAGTGTGGTATATACTATACCTTCTTAAGTAGGTGCATGTAGCCTTACTGAGCTGCCTTTCACTGCTGCGTTGTGTAGGGCTGTCATAATATCTAGACGTTCACTGCATCCTGACCACAGGAGTGCATCACACAATCTGGTGTACTGATTGCGGCTGCTCTTCTTCAGGGTTATGGTCTCGAAAAATTGTTTGTATCTACTTAAAGGTGTATATAGGTAGATATTTTATGATCATTGTCATTGCTTGCCTAATATTGTTCCCATGTACCCAATGAAAGACCACTGTTGGGCTACAGTATTTTATGGACAAAGCATGATTGATTGCCACAACATTCTTCATTGGTTCAGAACATAACCTGGAGTGCAGTTAAAAAAACTGTGTTTTATGTACTAATTGTTTTATACACTCTGTGTTTAGCCTTCATTTTAATTAGGAAATGAGCGTGTTCCAAGCACATTTTCCATGTCAGTCTTAATTTATATTTCAGGTGTTGACACGTATTAGGACCACTTGTTAGCAGTTGATACATGAAGGCTTAATTTCTTTCAGTTCTTCTTAAAGTATCTAAGGACAGTTGATTTGGTCATTAACCTGTCCTAGGACCCCTTGGTGTATAAACAGCACAGTGACATGATCTGACCAGTGAGAGTTTGACAGTGGGCAAGAAACAAACGGGCTGTTTTGGTGAGGACAGGATTGAGTGTGTTGGTGCATCTAGTGTAGAATGGTATTATTTGATAGTTTGTAGTTATAAAGAAAAGGAAATGTTGAGCATATTTATTTGTAGAGTTCAGCTGTGCTAGTTTAGAGAAATAGTGGAAGTACAGAAGAAGGACGGTGTTTGAATTAGAGGGGGACTCAGTTTGTTAAGATATGTTTCATGAGTTAGGTGTGTCGTGGTTGGGATTCTGTAGTTCGTCAACGTGTGGTATTAGGGGTCTTGTTTACTGATATGATAAGAGTTAGAGGTCATTATTTTGATTGATTAATCTAGAGGTTATGGTGTTTTGAACTTAGCCTTATACCAGCCATCCTTGTTCAAATGAAGACATTAACGCCACCACCAGTGTTACTACTGCTGCCTCCAATTATTGGCTTAAATGAGAGGTATGCAAAAAAGCCTATGCAGTTACTGATGTGAAGCTAGATTTTGGTGATGACACAAATGTCCACATTTTTCAGAGGTGAAAGGGCACTTTCTTTTTTACTGTTGCATAGTAATAATGTGTATAGTCTCAAAAGGATAGTTTGTCTTTTTAAGGTGCCTATTGGTGGACATCTTATGATCCTTGTGATTGCAAGTTGCAAATTTGTGTCTATGAGCTTGGTAGCCAGAGCAGACTGACCTTATCAAAAAAGCCCCAGTGGGGAAGATAATGAGCTGCTGTGGCAGCATAGCAGGATAAAGCTTTGACTATGGCCCATGTAACCTGTGTTCATTTAGTGAGTGTCTTGGCCATTTGACAACACATGGGGGTAGGATGGATGTACCCAAAGGAGAGGTTAAATCCTTTTCTACAAAGCTGGCAAAAGCACCAAACTCCTTGATGTTTTCCTGGATGAGGGCCCCCCTGGAAGCTTTCAGCCTGGAGGATGTGAAGGGAGCCTCTCATCTCCAGGAATGAATGGGCAAGAGTCCATTGGGGGGGGTGCCTTGATTGTCTGCAGGTACAGAGGAAAGGCACTTAAAACAGTAGGGAAGAGAATGCCTTAGCCAATATGAAAAGCCCTAGTGAGGCAGGTTTAACTGTCTTTCATCTCTGTTTAGGTTGACACACATTGTCCCCCTGAGAGGGCTACCAGTAATTAAACCAATTACTGGCAAGTGGGCTGCTGGCCTAGGCTGAAAGGCTTGGCCAAGCCACTCTTATGGTGATTGTGGAGGAAGTTACATGCAGTATAAAATGGGAATTAGTGTATTACTGAGGTTTGGCTGCACTGCACATGTTTACATTACTGTGCCTGAGAGGTTTTCGTTTTTTTTTTTTTTTTTTTTTTTTTTGGAAGAGTTTTGGAAGATGTTATGTTTGTCTTTCATTGTATAGATATGGCACTGATAAGTGTTATGTGAGAGGTTTGCCTCCAGGAATAGTAGTATTTACTCCTGTCATGTGTAGACTGTTTTTATAGTATGGTTATCAATAAGCATGTGTTTTGTGTGTGACTGCATTATATTTCCTCATTTAAGGTTTGGGTACATAGTTTGATTTTTGTTATGATTCTCTTACATTTTGTTTTATTTTAAGAATTTGTTTTACCTTGAAAATTTTGAAGTTTTAAAAGTTCTCAGCTAGGTTTGGTTAGAAAAAATCATTTTCCATTCACTAATTGCAAAGGAGTTAACTTTAATTAATTTGTAGGAGGAGCTGAGAAGAAGGATTTCATATGTAGGGCAAGAAGAACAACTAAAGGAGTTAATAATTTGGGAGATCCAAGTGCTGTGAGATTATTGCCGGTGTGTGACTGCATTGGTGGTGGCTTTTGATTTACCTGCCCCTTCTGTAAATTTGACTATAGAAGCTCCTCCCAATCTCATCTCATGTACTCCTACTACTGGGCACTAAAAGATGAAACAGGGAAGGCCCTCCCCTTAGACTGTTGTAGTTTGCTTCTGTTTTCATGTCTTCCCACTCAGTGCACACTGCAGTAGAATATTAATCCCTTTTTTCCATCCTGTTTTTAAATTTTTTTTAACATGGGAGAAGACTACAGCCACTGGAAAGACTTAAGAACTCCTTCTCAAGAATCAGTTTGGGATTAGTGAATCTGTATTGCTCCTGCTGAGAGAAGGAGCTGAGCGACATGATTTCTTAGCCTTCTTTGAGATTACCAGACACTGAAAAGCCTTGGAATTGCTTCTTAGTTTTAGGAGCCATTTTGGGAGTAATGCTACTGCATTGTTCCTGATGGGAGAAGAAGCAAAGGAGCATTTATTCCTGATGGTCTTTGACTGGGTAGTGTGTATGGGACTTCCCTGATTGATCTGGTTGCAGTTTTGGTGAGCACCTTTTCAGGGCCATTTGCAGCTTTGTTTTCTGTTCTTTCGAGCTGCTGTATGTGCTACTCAGGATATCTACCAAAAGATGACTATATCAGGTATACTAAATTCAGCAATATCTCGGTCAATACTACTTCTCAGGAAACAGCTTTGGATTAATGCTACTGTTTTGCTTCCAGTGAAAGAAGGAACAAAGGATCATTGATTCTTAGCTGTGTGTAGCTGTGTTGAGACCAGCACTAAAACCCATTTAGTAGCAAAAGAGAAATCACCATTATTCTTTATTCTTGGCTGATATAATTTGTTTTTCTTTTCACAAGTACTGATAGGTTAGTTACCATCTAACCTGTATCACTCCTAAATACTGTATCCATAAATCTTCAAGGCATACTATAGTAGTCTCCTTCCAACCTTGAGTACTGTGACAAGCTGTAGTCCCTCCCACCTCTGGCAGCATGGTTCAGCAGTCTTCTCTTACTCCATCTTACAGACTGTTTACTTCTGCTGTCAATAATACAATCTGTGAGAGGTGTACATATTTAGGGAACATGGAGGCAAAAATCTCACATCATACTTCCACTTAAACACATCAGTCGTAACACACCACTAGGCCCATTACTTAAGTTGATGCTGTAAAGCAAAGTTTGTCAAAGCCTTCTAGAATGGGCTATAAAAGATCCCAGCCTCCAGCACACAAGGAGGCAATGCCAATTCCTACTCTACACGTACTATAAAGCCACAGAACTCTCTAACAGTAATCAGGAAGGCAAACCTATGGCCATAAGGTACACTAAACCTGTTTCTGTACTGAGAAATATTTTAGTTGTAAGTGAATCTGTAGTTTGATGTATAGACTCCACAGTTGACAGACTGGATGAAAAAAGGGGAATGTAGTTTGTTTGTTTGGTGCCACAATCTGTATCGTCTCAAGCGCCTTATGGGACCCTTAAACCAGATAGTTATAACTACGATTTACTTGTTTCCCATGTGGAACTGCATGATCTGTTATTCTGTACTCAAAGGAGCATGCAGAGAAGACATGATGGAACTTACTATGCATGTATTAGAGGTTTTACTATTAAAATCTCACTGCTCCAAAGGTAGTGTGTACACATCACTGCAACCTTTCCTCGAAAGTTGGCATGCTGAATACCGACATGCATGAACATCACACCGAATGCTTAAACTCCCTACTGCTCCAGACTCAGGAACAAGCATAACATGGGTCTGGAAGTGGGGCAAGTTCAGACAATCTGTAATGTTGGTATTCAGTAGTCCGACTATCAGCATGCGGGATTTGCATAGCTGGACTCTACCTTTGGAGCAGTGAGTTTTTCATGGTAAACCGTGTTAGAGACAGGAAATACGCTAGTCTTTAGTAGTATCTTGCCTTCACCTAGACTGATGTCTAGATACCAAGACAAGATAATTGGCTTTAACATTTGTCTAAGTAGTTTGTGACATCAAGGTGGCACCACTCAGTGCTAGGAGCCTAAATAGCTTGAATTTGAGGCTTTCTTGCAACTCTGAACACATTTATATCCATGTAGTTACTGAGACATGAATTCATTGCAGTGGCAGCACTTCCTCTGTTCCAGGGTTCACCACCTATCATTCCTTCAGGCCCTTGGGTAACTGTGGGGGAGTATCTATATTTGTCAGAAATACTATCACCTCACATCAAGTTACCCATGTTTGTAACTTGGAACTCTTGGTGATACAAAATCACCATAAACAAATCCCCCTATTACTTCATTGCTAGCTACAGATCCACATCAGTGTCCCCCAAAAAATCATGAGAAATTGCCTTAACACCATCGAGGGGTGAAATATGAAGCCAGGCACCCTTTTTATTAGAGGATTTCAGTTTACAGACGCATTAACTGATACACTTTCACCTTTAAAAAAATTGATTTGATCAGCATTTCCAGGACTTTGTTAATTCCAGTGCAGTAGAACAAATTGTAAAACTAACTACTAGAGGTTGTAATCCTTTTTTTAACACCTTTATTGAATTACCACTTGTGTCACAGGCAATCTTATATTTATAAAAAAGAAAACAAACCATAGTAATGTGTTCACAGTTACAAACTTTATACATCATGTATATGTATAACCTTCTGTGCAATGTAATCAATCCAAAATTATTTAAGTTGGTCACTTTCCTGTCTTCCCTTAAACCTCACTACTCCTCCAATACATTTTCTGTATGTATTGTTCCCACGGTTTCCATTTTTCCTATGTAATTTGCTCAAATCTCTAGTGATTAAAGGGATGACAGTAGAAAGGGTCAAGAGTACAAAGTTCTTGGGTGTTCATATCACAGAGAACTTATCCTGGTTAGTCCATGTATCCAGCACAGTCCAAGCTCAGCAACACTTGCACTTTCTAAGGAAACGTAGGAAGGCAAAATTACCAAGGTCCATACTTCAGACCTTTTATAGGGTCACCATTGAAAACGTCCTGACCAACAGCATTGCAGTCTGGTATGGGAGCTGTAACAATCGGGATCGGAAGGCTCTCAAGAGAGTTGTAAGGTTGGCAGAAAGAATCATTGGCACCTCCCTTACACCTCTTGAAGATCTACATAGATGCTGGTGCATCGACAGGGCCAGAAAGATTTCCAGTGATCCAACGCATCCTGCCAATGGTCTGTACAGTTGCCTGTCCTCAGACAGGAGATGCAGAAGCCTGCATTGTAAGACCACCAGACTAAAAAACAGTTTCTTTCCGTTCTCCATTAGACTGTTGAACTCTTGGAAAAAACTAACCATGACGTCTGTTACATAACTAGCCTATCAAGGGGCTTTTTTATGGATGTGCACTAACTAAGTGCAATACTAAAGTAGCTCACCTACACACTGAAGGACTGTGAAGTGCAGTATACAAACTGTGCAATAATTCAGTCTAATCATAGATATGCTGCTATTGTTTCAATTTTACTTTGACAATATTATCTTCATATTGTTTCTTGTCTTCCTTGTCTCCTGTTATGGGATAGGTGTGGGTCACTACTGTCCTGCTTTACTTATAAATTGCTACTTATTACATTTTTACTGTGATGTTTTATTATTTTTTCTCTGTGTATATGTGCAACTGTTTCCTGTATTGAGAACAAAGTATTGTAATTTCGTTCACCTACACTGCTGTTCAGTTCTGAATGACAATAACGTTTTCTTTGACTTTGACTAAAGATCCCACTTCCAGTTCTTTTTTTCTCTTTTACCTTATTCATTAACACAGATATGATTGGCTTAGACTTAGATTGCCATTTTTTAGTAGTTGCTTTTTTGGCAACCACCAAAATTAAACTAAACAAGATCTTATTATGTGTAGGCAGCTCAAATCCTGCATCTCAGCTAAAAAAAAAAAAATTTCCTTAGCCACACCCGTTTATTCACCTAGTATTTGTGACAGGGAATTTTTAAAGTCTACCAACTCATTACACTTCCAAAACATGTTTCCAGTTACCTCTTTCATTCCGATCACACCTCCAAAATTTGCCATCTACATGAGGAATAAGTCTTAGTTTGCTTGGGGTATTAAAATATATATGCAAATACTTTGGAACAAAAATCCTAAATCTTCTAGACTTTGTTGTAAATTTGGGAGCCACACATATGTCACTCCTTTGTTTCTTTGTGAATTGCTTATCCAATCTCTCTTCCCAATCTTTTCTAATTTGCTCTGAATAATTCCTAGACTTAATGTGCAATACTTTGTATGGCCTACTAATAATCCCATTTTAACAGCAGTTTCTGTTCTGTTTTCAACTAAAAACTGTACCAATGCAGGACTTTCACTTAGGATTCCACTGTCCCTTTCTGTTTGCCTATACTCTAGCCTGCAGTCCAAGTGTCTTCTTAGCCTCTTTCCATTCTGTTACCTTTCCCTCTTTATTATTTGTTCCCAGTACCTTGGTTCCTTTGCCAGTTTCCTCCTGTAAATTCTAGCCCCCTCTTGCCTATTCTGTATACCCCTAATTACAGTAATCTGTATTGGCATAATCTCCTTTCTGCGTTCCCGTGTTGGCTTAGTTCTTTCTGCTTCTTTATGAATATATTATTATTCACCTTAGGTATCTACATCCAAAATCCAACTCTCTTCATATTATTTCTTGTATTACCCTGTTTCATCAGCATCCCTTTCCATTTTTAATTTTAATTTACTGTTTGTGTTATGTATAAGAACTTTACCTGTATCGTTCTAAAATATTCTCTCAAATCCGGTAATCCTAAACCACCATGTTCTGTTGGGAGAGTAAACTTATCCTACTTGACCCGTGTCCTCTCCCCATCCCAGATAAAATCCTTCAACTCTTTATTAATTACTATCCACAACTTCTCTTATGGTGGATGAAAACATGCCTGACCAGTTTATAAATTTAACTGGACTAAAACATTTTTACTGGGTTTTATCTTGCTATCCATATCCATAGACAAAAGCTTCCATTTTCTTAGGTTTTATATTATCATTTGTTTACTCTCATCTGACGTATCCTTGGCTGTTGTAGCAAAATTCTTTTTAACCCATATTTCTAGGCATTTTCATTTTATCATGGCCTCATAAAAGCAAGTATTGGGGAACCAATCTGTGTGTGGGTACACAGTTTACAGATGTATCCTTTATTTTATCTTCATTAATTTTACATCCTGAAAAAAAAAACTTAAAACTGTCACAGAATGTTCCACATCACTGAGATGACCTTTACTGGTTTTATCATGTACAAAATAATATTGTTTTCAAATAAAGCCACGTTTTTTTATTACCATACCAATTATATCCTTGAATTTCAGAGTCTCTTATTTTCTTTGCCAGTGGTTATAAGTATAATGTAAATGATGAAGGGGAAAGATGGCACCCCCTGCCTCGTTCCTCTGTTTAGGCACAACTTATCATCAAATAACCCTCCTACTTTTATTTTTGCCTCCAATCCATCATATGTCCTCCTAATTAACCTTATTATTGTATCAGGGAATGCAAATGCTTCCATTGCCCTTGTGATGACCCAACATTGGACCAGTAATCAAGGAGCCTCAGTCCTCACCACTGGCAACCATGGGGGATGTTCACCGAGAGGATGACAGCTACTCATACAGTATTTCCAGATGCAGCTCTCTGCATCAAGTGCAGTTTCCCTTAAGAGCAAACAGAGACACCACGGTCAGTCTGGGGCTGGTTCCTCTTTCTTCAGATCCCCAATAAGATTCCCCACTGGTACAGCTATAGAGTCAAGTCCTTAGCCAGGGTTCCAAGCCAAGTCCTCCAACACTCTGTCCAACCAGTGCTTCATGTCCCTGCCCAAGTAGCTGACATGCACACTCTTGAAGATTTGATTTGCACATACACACACACACACACACACACACACACACCTGAGAAAGGCTTCCACAGGTTTATTAGCTATGCCCCCTTTTGCCCAGACTATAAGGTAGTTACCATTGTCATCAGAACCCCTTGCCTTGACAGGCCCTTAACAAAGGGTGTCCAGTCTCACTGTGTAATATTAATAAAAGTGGTAGTTTGACCAAGAGCAAGGCTGTTAGGAGTGGCCCATACAGTGTCACCAAATAAATGTGCAAGTACTATCAAAACTTAAATATCTCTACAAAGATCAGCCGCGATGAAAAGTTTAAATATATGTAATAGTAAATAATAAAAGAACACGAGAATACTAAGTATGTATTCACAGTGACATTAGTGTTCAAAATCACAGGAAATGTTTACAACAACATTAAAGGACAGTCTCAAACAAAAATAAAGAAAAATAATATCTAAACTAAGCATCACTATATTCCTGCATGAATTTAAGAGAATTGTACTATTCCCTAGTAACTTACTAACAGAGCAAGGCAGATGATGTGCTGAATGGTTCTTCTTGTTGTTGGGTCCAAGACAGAATATGGAATGCTCTGTCTCACTAAAAGACTTCTCAAAAAATATTTAAAATATTATTGCTAGGATAGCTTACAGAATGACATCACTTTGTTTCATCTGACTTCTAGTTCCCAGGTAAATCCCCATTGCTGGCAGCTGGTAGTATTTAGCACCTGCCTGTAAAAATACACACACAAGGGCTTCTGCTCAGATCTTTGGCAGGTGCTGGAAGTCATAAAACAGTTGCATTCTCCATGCTTTCAGAGTAGTGATTAGTTGACCCCAAAGATAATGCAGAAACCTTCCTACTACAGACTTTGTCTCTCTGGCTGCCTTGAAACCTGTGATATAGCACCTTTATGGCCTAGCCTATAAAGTGATTTAATTTCAGATATTTTCTAAAGTTTGCTGGACTGAGGTTAACCCTCCAGTTTTCTCTGTTAACATATACATTTAAACAGTGCATGCACATTTCTGTTCTCTTCCAGGAGGGGACACTGTGGCTACATTTTAAGCACAAGCACTTTGCAAATACCTTTTCAATGCAAGTGTCTATACAAAGCAGTTTCATATACACTATATACAGTTATAATACATTTGTAACACAAGCATCTTATATAAACTCGTTTGATATACACAAATAACGTATAATTATTTACAAAATTCCAGCAAGCTGTGCTGGCAGTACCTCCTGTCATTACAGCCCTACTCATAAAATCCTAGCTTACTCTGTCAAATGCTTACTTTGCATCAAGACACACCAGCAACAGTGGTATTTTCTTACAGTCTCAATCATCATTGTTCTATTAATGTTGTCAGATGTTTGCCTCCGCTCGACAAAAAAGCATTGATTCATATCTATCAATTTTGGCAACACCTTTGTCATTCTTTTAATTTTTATAGACATAAGCACTTTATAAGAATGGTTTAAAATTGAAATGGGCCTGTATGAAACTGGATCTAATGGGTCTTTACCGTCTTGAGGTATTATATCCACCATATCCTTTTTTCAGAATATTACTGTTTCCCTTCTTTTTCCAATATTGTTTACCAAAACTTTCCAGATCTTTATCATTTTTTTCCCTCTTAGGTTTCAGACTTCCACCAGAACACCATCTGCTCCTGGCGACTTTCCTGCAAATTGTTTATATAATCACCATTTTTGTCTCATCTCCTCCTGTCTTAACTGGTAATTGTTGAACCTCATCTACCTTTAACCTTGGTCTATTTAAGTCTTCCATAAATGTTTCCATTTGTACTTTTACTTGATTTCCACATTATTCAAAGTTTCACAAAATATTCAAACTCTCTGTGATACCATATAGAATCTCTGTTTATTTTTCTTGTTATAGGCTCTCTGAGTTTGGCAACAACACTTTCTACTTTCTGTTGCCTAAGTCTTTGGGCTAAAAGTTTTTGTGCTCTGGAGTTATCAAAAAACATATGTTTGACAGCAGTATTTTTAAACTTATGCATGTTATCCAGGTACTCCCTCGTTTTTTTCTTTAGCACTTTGCAGTTGAACCTGCTCTTGTTCAGTGAGATTCCCTTTATTCTGCAATATTTTAACCATTGTTAGCCCCTCTAAACCTTCTCATGTATTTTATCTTCATCTCTAGGTTCCTCAACTGCTGTGCTTTTACTGCCCAGCTTTCTGTACAGTACAGTAATACTGGTCACACCAATGATTCGTACACCTACTTTTCATCTTCTACGGCATTCGTCTATCATGTACTACCCCTGACACTCTTTGCCAGTTGGTTGCAGCCCCTCTGATTCTAGCTTTGACATCTTTATTCAGACTTCCTTTCTTCTCAACCACCCTTCCCAAATACTTGAAGCTGTTAATCTGTTCCATTGGTTTTCCTTCCATCTCAATTCTCAGCTTTTTCTGATTTCCCCCTTGTGCTGCCATTACACTTAACTGTACTCAGTTTCATCCCATGTGTCTTCAGCTTTGCATTCCATTTCCCTACTCTTTGCTGAAAGTCTTTCTCAGAGTCTGCCTGCAATGCCATATTGTCTGAATACAGCAACTTTGCTGACCTGTCTGCTAATGTAATCCATCACCAGTATGAACAGCAGTGGGCTTGGAGCTGACCATGATGTACACCTACCCCCAATGGGAACCCCTTTATAAGACCAAACACTGTTAGTACTTGAGTCATTTGGTTCTTGTACATAGCTTGCACTAATTCCACTAGGTTTCCTGGCTTCGGACGACCTCAGGACTGCCCAAATCAGCTTTCTTGGGACTGCCCAGTTGGACTCTTCTCATTCTAGATTTTTCTTCATTATCCATCTCACTACAGACATCGGGTCAGTTGTACTGCATCCTGATCAGAATCCAATCTGCTCATTTCCCATCTTACTTTCTACTACTGAACATATGATCAGTCACTCTCTCCAGAACGTTCATGTAGTGTGATAGGAGTTTGATATCCCTATGCTGCCTACAGTTGTGAATGTCCCTGTGATTTTGAACACTGGCACTAGTATTCTCATTCTGCAGTCACCTGAGATATGTCTCACCCTCCATACTGCTATGAGTACCCTCAGGAGCCATTTTTTTCCCTATCTCACCCAACATCTTGATCATATCTGCTGGGATCTAAGCTGAGTCTGCTGCCTTCCCTGACTACTTCTTTTACCTTGGTGCTGCTGTTATTTCTTTTAGGGTGGGCTCTTCTTCTCCCACCATAGGTGTTGTCTGGTCAGAACAGCTTCTGTTGGGTTTTCTTCATTTAGAAACTGCTGAAAGTACTCTTATGTGCCTTTGATGTCCTGTGGACTGGTGAGCAGGTTATTGCTAACATCCTTTATGAAGGATGTCTATCTTTTTTTTTTCTTTCTTTGCCTTGCAGCCTAGTAGTTTCTTTATGTCATTCACTGAGTCACTTTCCAGAAGATGTTACAGTGCCTTTGACACCTTATTCTTTGCTATTGCAACTCCTCTCTTAGCCTCTTTGTTAGCCAACCAGTATTCCTTCCTTTTCTGGTCTGTCTTTTCTATTTCTCACTTTTTCCTGCACTTCTTTCTTTTGACAACCTCCTAGACTTCTGTATTCCACCAGCAACTTTTCGTATGTATTTTATTTCCATACCTGCCTTAGCTTCAGCTCTGTTCTGTAGCCCTTACACATGCTGCTGTCAACTGAGAAATTGGAGGCTCTGTCTTATAGAAGTGGATAACAAGATACAAGCAGTGAAAATGTTTTTAGTCCCTTTAGTTTTACATATAGATCAGACATATTTTTATAAACCAGGAAGAAGTTGTGGATAGAAATTAATAAAGAGCTGAAGTATTTTATCTGGGAGGGGAAGATGGCAAGAGGGATAAGCCGATTCTTTCAGTAGAACAAGGTGGTTTGGGATTACCGGATTTGAAGCGGGATTTCAGAGCTACACAGTTAAGGCTCCTATACATAGCACAATAGCACAAGCAGAAACTAAATCAAAGTGGAATGGGATGATGATGAAGCAGAGGGTAAGCTCAAGAAACAAGGGGAGGACTGAAATTTTGGATGCAAATCCTTGCATGGAATAACAATAACCATACAGAATGTTATAGTCACAAAGTAGCAGAAAGTATTCTAAGAACTAAGTCAGCATATGGATGGAGAAAGGAGGTTCTGTCGATAGGGATGACTGTAATTAGGGGTATAAAGAATAGGCAAGAGGGGGCTGGAATTTATTGAAGAAAACTAGCAAATGAGCCAAAGTACTGGGTGCAAATAATTAGAGAGGGAAAGGTAATACAGTGGGAAGACGCCAAGAACTCATTTGGACCGCAAGCTAAAGATTACCTTCCCTGTATCAAGGATTGATTTCAGAGTATTGACAAAAAAAAGAAGTAGGGGATTCTAAGCAAAAGACCAGCACTATTAGAGGTTTTAGTAGACTCTAGAGCAGAAGCAGCTGTTAAAAAAGGATAATTAGTAGGGCATATAAAATATTGCTTGAAAACTATAAGAATCAATCCGAGGATGTTAGAAAGTATTGTGAAGATAGACTGGATAAGTAATTCACAAAGAAACAATAGGGGGTTATATATGGTGCCAAAGTATGCACCAAAGTGTAAAAGTTTTAGGATCTTTCTTGGATGTGTTTGCATAGGTATTTTTATGCCCCAAGCTGACTCCAGGGAATTTTTCCTCAGGTACATTGCAAATGTTAGAGGTGTGATAGGGAAGAAAGAGGTAATTGAGAACATATTTTTTGGGAGAGCAATGAGTTGGCAGACTTTAGAAATTCCCTACAAACTACTCTGTCTGAAATTCTGGGTGAACAAATTGGTGTAACTAAGGACATTTTTTTGAGCTGTGATACAGAACCTGAATTGCCTAGACATAGTATGGCCTTGCTGAGTTTAATTATGTTGGCTTCTAAAACTAATTACTGGAAAATGGAAATCAAAGTCTCTCCACCAATCCTCCTAGAAGTAGTGAATATAACAGAGATAAAACTGGAAGTGGGATCTTTAGAAAACGGTAGGAGCAAATTACATAGAAAATACAAGTATTGTGGGAGCAGTATATGCAAAATAATGTTTTGGAGGAGGAATTCAGTTTAAAGGAGGGCAGGGATTGAATGTGCTTTGTAATGTTTGACTGACAATGACTGGAAAAATTATAACTGATGTACAATGTTTGCAAATAAAAATGTCAGTATGGCTTGTTTTCATTTATATAAATGCATGACTGTCTGTGTCATAAGTGATGATTTCATAAAGGTGCTTCTTCTAGGTTCATAGGAGGTTACTAGGCTAATGGCCCTAGGGCCTTTATAAGTCTAGCCATACCCCATGTTCCTTAATTGATCATTGTTAGATGATTCCCTAATTGACCATTGTTAAATGGTTTGTTTGTTTGCAGACCGAATCTGTGATCGACACTGGATGTCCCTGTTCATGAGAAACATAGGTGCCACCCCAGGGGTAAATTTACAGTCCCCGATCCAGTTGTCCAGGTTGCGCTTAAATAGGATCATTGAGGAGCTCTGCTTAACATAAACTGGGAATTTATTCCAAAGTAGTGGCAATCTGGGAGACATATCTCTCTCTCCAGCGTGTTTTGTCTAAGTCATAGGCTAGGTTGAGATCTCTGGAGAGAGTGAATCTTGTCCCATTTGATTTACTGATGTGCAGCATTTCCATTTGGGTAGGCCACGCACAACTCACCTCTCAGCAGCCTGTAGGACACAGAGTACAGTGATATGGCTTTCATTTATTCCATGTAGGTCATGTTTTGGAGTCCTTGAATTTTCTTGGTCAGGAACCTCTGTGGTCTCTCCAGCTGCTGCAGTTGTCTGGTGAGGTACATGCAAAAGGGAGTGTTGTACTCTGTTACTGGTCTGATCAGGTAGGAGTACAGAGGAGTTATAACCTCTCTGGTCTTGGAAGAAATGTCCTTACTTATGAGGTGGGCAACGTAAACGTCTTTCCTTACCACTGTGGTTCATAGGTTCATACTAGGCTATCTGCCCAAGGGCATTTATAAGCCTAGCCCATAGTTATGTGGCTTTCGCCACCCCTTTAGTTTGAATAAAAACTATGCCTATCATTTTGCTGTGCCTCTGTCAAGCAGTGACACTGAAGTAATCCCTGGGGTATATCTGCAATCTCCCATCCATTGGTCAAGATTCCTCTTGAACAAGGCCAGAGAGGTGCTCTGCCTCACATGTACCGGGATTTTGTTCCACAGCATAGGGAGTCTCTGGGTGATGAATCTGTCCCTCCAGCACATTCTATTTATAACCGTGTCAAGGTTTAAGTCTCCGCCCTTGTGGTTCTGAGGGATCTAGATTTTTGAGGTGAAGCATATTCATCAAATCTGGGTTTGACATGGCCTTATATGTCAGGCACAGGTCACCTCTGAGCAAGCGGTATGAGACTGAATAGAGCTGGAGTTCTTTCAGTCGGGCAGCATAAGACATATTTTTGAGACCCTTTATCCTTTTGGTGAGGAACTTTTGGGGCCTTTCAAGCTGCAGCAGGTGTCTGGTCAGATACATTCGAACGGGCATTGTACTCAATCATAGGTCTAATGAGTGATGAGTACAGGGGACGATGACCTCCCTTGATCTAGATGTGAATCCCTTCATGATCAGGTGGGTGATATAGAAGGTTTTCCTAACTACTTTAGCAACATGAGTGTCAAGCGAAGGCTACTGTCAACTTGGGTCCCCAGATCCCTGATGACTTTTCTGTGCTCAGTGGATTGCCACCTATATGGTAGCTAGGGGTAACCTTGTTTTTCCCGAAGGGTATGACTATGCATTTTTGGCGTTTAACTTCAGGCCATGGCTCTGGCACCAGTTATCCGTTTCTGTGAGGCCCTTCTGGAGGATATCTGTGTCAGATGTGTTTTCGACTATGGCGCCCAGTTTGCAGTCATCTGCAAACTTTGTCAGCCATAACCCTCCTGTGTTTGCTTGTACTTCAGAAAAGTAGATGCCGAACAAGAGTGGACCCAGGACTGAGCCCTGTGGGACACCACTTGTGACAGGCTTTGAGTCTGACATGGCTCCAGCAACTCTGACCCTGTGGGTTCTGTCACTTAGCCAGTTTGCAACCCATCTTGTGATGTATGGGTTTACATTCAAGCTGATGAGTTTTCGATGATACCTGAGTGGGGTATTGTGTCAAGGCCTTTGCCAGGTCGAGGTAGGCTGTATGGACTGCCTTTCCCTCATCAATGGCCTTGGTGACTGTCTCGAAAAAGTCAACCAAGTTTAAGAGGCAGGATCTGCCTTTGACAAAGCCAAACTGGGTTGGATCCAAAGTCTGCAAGTTCCCTATGTCTTTATTTATGAGTTCCATTATGATCCTCTCCATGGCTTTGCAGATAAGGCTTGTCAAGCTAATGGGGCGGTAATTTCCAGGGTCTGTGGAGGCACCGCCCTTATGAAGTGGGACCACAGTCGCCGTGCGCCACTCCTTGAGTACGTATCCTGAGGTGAGGCTAAGATTAAACAGCTGTCCTAACTGTGGGTTTAATTCCTCGTTGAGTTCGTGAAGCACACAGCCGGGGACACCATCCGGTCCCATGGATGCTGTGTTTTTGCCTTAGTGAGGGCAGTTCTCACCTGGGCGTTGGAGATGTTTGGGGGCTACAATCCTCTGGAATAGATATCTCTCCTTTTGGGGGAGGGGAGAAGTTTGCACTGAACCTGTCAGCCAGTATGTTGGCAATGTGTGTAGGTTCAGTAATTTTCACATCATTTTGAACTAATTCTGAGCATATCTGGGAGTTTCCTCCTAGGTTTCTAACATAGCTAAAGAAGGCCTTATGATTCTCTTTAGAGTCCTTGGCGATTTTTCTCTCAAAATTTGCCTTGGATGATTTTATGAGAGCTCTTAGTTTTTTACTTATAATGATCAAAGGTGTCTTACCTTTCAAGGATTTTGCTCTGTCTTGTAGTAGCTTCCTCCTTTTGTTGTAGAGCTTGTTTATGGCTGGGGTCCACCAGACTGGACGCTTGCCTTTGGTACAGAGAGTCTTAGTTTTGTTTGGGATTGCCTGATCCATGCAGTCCTGTAGGTGCTGGTAGAAGGCATTTGTAAGTGATTCAGCGGTTTGAGTAATGTTTACCACTGGCTCAGGGGCCTTAAAGGAGACCACACTAGTTTTTAGAAGTGTGAAATCGGCTTTTGAGAAGTTTTTCACTGTGGTCTTTTTTGTTTCAGGTGGGGCGGGATGAGGACCTCCAGCGAGATTAGTTTATGATCTGATCTCACCAGTGAGGGGTATACTTCGGTGTTGAACATTTTGATCCCATGTTCGTGATGATGAGATCAAGTATGTTTTCTCCTCTTGTGGGGATGGTGACTAGTTGTTCCATGGCATTTGAGTTTATGAACTCCAGGAATCTTTGGGTTAGAGTGTTCGGGCTTGAGTAGTGTTCCCAGTCTATATTAGGGTAGTTGAAGTCACCTAGTATGATGGTGTTTGGAGATACATTTATCCTCCAATGTTTTCAGGAAGGCCATGTGAGGTTCCTGAGTTTGAGAGGGTGGCCTGTAACATGCTACAAATTGCAGAGCAGTCTTGCCTATGGTTAATTGCACCTGGATGGTCTCCGATGCATCGTGCGTTGCCACCAACCTTGCGGTGTGGGTGTCCTTTATGAATATGGACACCCCCCCTCCTTTCTTGGTGTTGTCCGGATTTTGGGGCCGGAACGCATGATATGAGGTGAAACCTGTTAGTGCTGGGGTGCTCTCAGGAGCCTTGAACCAGGTTTCTGTCACAGCACAGACATCGATGTTCTCCATATTGAGAAGGGCCTCGAGTGCGTGCATCTTGAGATTGAGACTTCTGGCATTGAGCAGCATTACCCTTAGTTGTTTTCCTTCTTGGTGTTCTGGGGTGGTAGGTTGAGAATTTGAGCCTTGGCTAAAAAGGCACTATGGGGTGGCAAGAGCCTTTGCCAATATCCGGAAGCCCAGAGGTGACAGGTGCAAGCCATCCCTTGCGAAGCAGCGTGGCTTGTCCAGCATGTCATCCCAGGCAGACAGACATTGGATCCCCTTTGAATGACACCAGAATTTAAGCCAATTATTAAAGCTGATCATCTTATCACTGTATTGTGGCATCATTCTAGGTGAAGGTAGGATACTGCTCAAGGTCAGGGTCATACCTGCCCGGGCTACATAATCAGAGAGCTCCTCGATGTCCCTTTTCATGTAGTCCAAGGAGGTACGTCTCAGGTCGTTGACACCAGCGTGGACAATGACTGAGGCACATGGTGAGTGAAGTTGAGACTGCTATGTACTTGTATTCCCAAGTCATGCACCACTGGGTTCTAGCTCATGGAGGGTGCTGCCTGTATTGTGATATGCAGGGATTACCACTTTGCCAAAGGGGACAACAGTGCACTTTTTTGCATTTGGTGTCAAAGCCATGGTCTAAAACTAATCATTTGTCTGTGTTAACCCCTCCTGTAATATGCTAATATCTTTAGGGGACTCAGTGGTTGCTTCCAATTTGCAGTCATCTGCGAACCTGGTAAGCCACAGGCTGTCTACTTTCGCTTGGACTTCTCAAAAATAAATTCCAAACAGTAGAGGGCCCAGCACATAACCTTGTTGTACCCCAATGGTAACTGTTCTACTGGTGGAGGTGGAATCCTCAGCTTTGGCAGTATGGGTTCTGTCAGTGAGCCTGTTGGTTAACCATCTAGTGACATATGGGTTAATCCCCAGCTGGGAGAGTTTCTCTGATACCTGAGTGGGGGATTGTGTTGAAAGTCTTGGCTAATTCAAGATAGGCAGTATATACTGGTTTGCCTTCATCCGGGGCTTTGATGACATTCTCGAAGAAGTCCACCAGGTTTAGTAAGCATGATCTACACTTACCAAAGCCAAACTGGGTCGGGTAAAGAGTTTGAAGGTTGCCTGTGTCCTTGTTGAGAAGGTACATGATGATTCTTTCCATAGCCTTGCAGATAAGGCTGGTTAGGCTTATAGGTCTGTAGTTCCCAGGGTTGGCTGATAGACCCCCCCCCCTTTGTGCAACGGGATTACAATCGCTGTTCTTCACTCTGCTGGAACAAAGACCGTGCTCAGGCTATGGTTAAAGAGAGTGCCAAGTGGATCCACTAGTTCATGTTTTAGGTTGCTTAGAATAATAAACAGTGGTGCAGCGGTAGCGTTGTCGCCTCACAGCAAGAGGTTCTCCCATTCGATTCTCGGCTGGAGCGTCTTCTGTGTGGGGTCTGCATATCCTCCCCGCGGTCAAGTGGCGTTCGAAAGACATGCGTGAATGGACGTGCCTTTGTTGAAGGTTGGGCGTCGAGTTGGCACCTCGGCACCGTGAAAATCTACTGCCAATCATTAGCAGACAGGAGTTCCGCTGTGGCGACTCCTAACCAGGAAAAGCCGAAAGAAAAACAATCAAACAAGTAAGCAGCCTGGGATGTTATCTGGTCAGATAGAAGCCTTGTTTTTGGATTTAGAGAGCGAGGATATAAGCTGCTCATTGGAGATACTGGAGAGAGGACATGTGGCAGGTATGCTTTGGGTATGGCTGGTGGGGACAGGAGGGTGAAGTTTGCACCAAATCTGTCAGCTAACAGGTTGGCAATTTCCTCATAATCAGTGTAAGTGGTACCATCCACTATGAGTTCAGCACATAGCTGAGTATTCCCTTTAAGATATCGGACAAAGCTGAAGAATGCCTTATGATAGTCTTTAGCTAGGGAAGCTAATTTAGCCTTATAACTACCTTTAGAGGACTTTACCAGATATCTGATTTGTTTGTTCAAGCTGGAGAGGGTATTCTTTCTCTGCTAAGTTCCCTCTTGTTCTTGGATATCAGTTTCTTCCTTTTGTTATATAACCTCTTTATATTCGAGGTATACCAGAGTGGCTTGTTTTTATGGGAAGACTTGGCTTTGATCCTTTCAGGTGCAGCAGAGTGAGTATAGTTTTGTAAGTGGTTATACAGGGCAGCTATGTACTCCTCTGCATAGGAGTCATTGTTGACTGTGTTAACACGGGGTTTGAAACTTTTCACACCATCGCTTAGTAGGCTATACTTTGTTTTGGAGATGTTTCTCATTTTTATTGCTCCTGTGGAGGTGTCGGGTCTGATCGTTACTTCAAGATTTATGGTCTGACCTTACTAGGGAGGACAGAACACAAGGGTAGTGCAGTGACCCCCCTTACTGATGAGTGTTAAGTTCAGAACATTTGAGCCCCTTGTGGGTGTGCCGACTAACTGTTTCAGAGCATTTGTATTAACAAACTCCAGGAACTTCAAGGCAATTGAACTTGTGCTGATGTATGCTGCCCACTCGATAGAAGGATAGTTGAAATCTCCCATGACCTAGGTGTTTGGCTGTATAGTGAGTGACTCATGCAAGTTCCTTGGGCAGTGTGCTTCTTGTGGTTCATGGTGGGGGACCTGTAGCTAGCAATGATGTGGTGGTAGGGTGTTTTACCTATAGTTATTTGGACCTGGAGTAGCTCAAGAGAGTCGTACTGTTTAACCAGGCTTGAGGTGTATTTCGATTTAATGAAGATTGCTACACCTCTATCTTAGTTCTTTCACACTTGTTTTTAGGTCTGGACATGTGGAAGGCACTGTGGCACAGCCGGGGTGCTCTCTGCAGCCTTGACCCAAGTCTGTGTCACTACACAGACATTGGCATCTTTCAAGGTTAGGAGAGTTTCCATGGAGTGCAGTTTCCTGCTTAAATAAAAATCTTTGTTTTTCCAGGAAGAAAAAATTCTGAAGAAAGATGGATATAGCAGCTTGAATCTCACATGCATCTCTTGTCATAATCCTGATTGATGAAACAAATGTACTTCTCTTCTGCCTGGTGTACAGCGATTGATCATTTTTCTTAAACACTGCAATGTGTTCAACTTTTAATACTTTGCCCTTCTGCCAGTTTTGTCTGAATCAACTCTTTCTGTTGGTAGGATTGCATCTTTACTAATACAGGTCTTGACTGCTTTCACATGGCCAGGTTTGGAGAATAAACACTGTGCCCTTTCAATTAACAAATCCTACTGTGGAATACCATTCCAATTGCTTATTTGCCTTCATGAAATTAATACAGTATGTTCCTTTCAGTTTCAATGGTGTATAGCAGAAAATCTCAAGTTTTCCCTGCATGCTCTGTCTTGTATTTTTCTACCATTTTTTGAAACATCTCATGAGCAGTCTCATACTTCACCATCCTTTTCTTGACTTTGACCTCAGCATTTTGTAGTTTTATCAGTTCATTTGATTATCTTTTTAAAGCTTCTTCCATTTTTTCCATCTTTTTGTTATTTGAGTTGATGTACTCCTTAAACTTTTTGTTTATTTTAGTCAGTTCTGAGCACATTTGTCTTATTATTTTCCTCTAGAATACTGGAAGCCATGGCTTGCACCAAAGCTTGAGACTGAAGTTTTTGCTGAAACAGCTACAGGATTCTTCTCCGTCAGTGTTGCTGTTTCACATTTTCTAGTTGATTTTCACTCAGGCTGTCTTAGTTTCTTTTTGTGTACTTAATAGCCAGTAAGTTAATTTATTGAAAGTGGCAAGAGTTTCTGGCCCTTATCTCTCTGTTTCTTTTTTCACAGTGGGAGAGCTGACGTTAAGCTGTTTATTACTGTGCAGCCATCTTTGAAGTCTGAAGCTCTAATAGCCTTGACCAGGTCCTTATAATCCTAGCCTCTTGTCTGTGCACCACCCTATTTCTCCTTATCCTTAATTAAGTCTTGCTAGAAGTCCGTCATCTTCTCTTTCAGGCCTAGTGGTACCACCACACCACCAAATGAGACTGTCTGTAGGGACTTTGCCAGCATTACCCCTAGTTCAGCTCGTAGAAGAGCTATACAAAATTCCCATCAATCCCGTGCAAAGCTGAGAGGGCTGCCTCATTCGCCTCTTGACTTTTAGCAACACCTAAACAGCTGCTTAGAAGAGTCACCACATACCTGTTCTAAATGTAATGGTAAATTCAGGGATAAGCCATTCTGGTAGCACTCCAGTAGTAGTAAACTGTGTAACAAAAGACCAAAAATTATCATTTCTCCCTTATTTCAGGACCAGACTGAAACATGCAAGCAAGGAAATTAAGAATACAGTTAGAAAATGTAAAGCAGAGGACAAGCTTAAGGTTGCTGCATATACCAAAGGAAACTACAAATTTTAAGTTTTGTCAGGAAATTAAGGAGTAATGTCCAAAGATGCACTGCGCTTACCTGTGATGATATCACATAATGCATTCCAAAGGATATAGCCCACACATTAAGCATTTTTAGTTCTAAACTTACACCACCTACCCACATTGTTGCCACCAATATCCCAGAAAATTAATTTTCCCCTGAAATTAACTTGGAACACGTCTTAAAATCCCTGTCAAAAACTAAAAGTAATACTTCCATGGGAGCAGACAACATACTAGGCTGCATTATCTGAACATCTGTTTGAAATTTTCAAACTCAGCCTGTCCACATGCTTTGTGGATAATGCCTGGAGAAGAGCTACTGTGAGACCCCTTCACAAGAGTGTCCCTGTACAGATCAGTGCAATTATTGGCCAGTCACTTTCACCACCCTTATATGCAAAGCCATGAAACGTAACGTAGCAGAACTCATTCATATACACACAGGCAACTGATCTAGATCCCAGTCAGGTTGGTTTTGTGAAGGGCAGGTCCTGCTTTCTGAAACTAGTAAGCTTCTAAGAAAAGGTTACGGAGGTTGTGGTAAGTGGTCATTCAGTGCACACTGTTTATCTCAATCTAGCTGAGGCTTTTGGCACTGACCCCCATGCACATGTTGATAAAAATTTGGACAGACAATGTAAATCCCTATGTCATCTGCTGGATTGCAAATTGGCAGTTTAACAGATCCTATGTTGTGAAAGTTACTAATACTCTCTGAATGTAAAATTGTAATTGGTGGGATACCATGGGAATCAGTACTGGGATCTGTCTCATTTGTTAGCTATTTTGCAGATATCCAGTCTAATATTCCAGAAGTGTGGTTGATCAGATTTGCTGACTGCTGCATGTTGTGTATTGTTACCTGCTCATCCATTGGTACAGTTAGCTCCAGCAAGGGCAGGAATATGCACATACCTGCTTTACCAAAAATTGTCTCACGTTAAATGCAGAAAAAGTGCAGTGTATCAGCACTCATTAAAAAAGCTGTTCATGCCTCTTATGTTTTATATGGTGCTCCTCTACAGACAGATGCAGTCATATGAGACCTGGACATTTCTCTTTTATTTCTACCATAGTCCAGAAATCTTTGTATATGGCCCAGTTAATTTTCACTGGAATGTCTTCAAGATCCAAAAAAGTCATCGTACCACTGTACACTTCCCTTATCAGACCCGTCATTGAATATCATGCCCCTTTGTTATGTATAAATCAAAGCATATTGCTTAACTAGAAAGGCACCAGAGATATTTTACCAAAAAGGTTAAAGGGCTATAACAAGAATAAAAAGATCACCACCAGGGAGTAAGTGCTCCTCCAGCAAAGCCAGTGAATAAAATAATACGAGAAACAACCAAGTCCATAAATTAATGGTCTGAAGAAGCCCTATTGGGTGAAAGCTCTTACCAGTTTGTGTCATAATAAATGTATTTTGCATTTTTATTGACTTCTGTACTTGTGGAACTTTACATTTTGGACTTCGTTGTTTCTCGTATATGTGGACACTATCATCAAGCCTTGGTTTGCTCCTGTGCATCTTTATTTTTTATTTTATTCAAAAAGGTTAAAGGCCTTAAACCTTTCAACTATCACAGTAGAATTAGCGCAATGTTTCGTTATACTCAGTAGGCTACAGCAGGCTGCTCCAAGATGGCACGTTTCTTGCTTTTTGAGACATGAAAAATCCAGTTTTAATTGACTTTCTCTTTCTTTGCAGAACCAGAGGTTGTACAAACACCCATAGGTTCATGGGTATATAATAGACTAACAATCACCAGGACCTTACCCATATATATATATAGGTTCATAGGTTTGTACTAGGCTAATGACCACCAGGGCCTAATATATACCAACCAAAAAAAACGAGACTCCCTGCATAAAGAGTTTCTTAATGTATTCTCAGCCTGTAGAATAAGTTACCACTTTAGGTCAAACAGAGTACCATTTTGAGTATTGTTAAAGCTAATGTTGATGAATGGATGGGTGTACATAAATTTATACCAAAATTGTCATGTACAGCCCTTCTGTTTTTGGGAGGTAAGCTCTATTAATTGCTTGAAAAGGGAGGCATAGACACTTTAGTGTGTCTGCTTAAAGGTGTGTATGGCTAGGTATCTTATGGGCCTTGGTATCACCTGCTATTATTGTTCCTATGCCCCAGTGTGCCTAGGGTTACAAGGATGACAACAGATAGGGCAGAGATGGACTGAGGACCCATGGCTGATCTGGAAGCACCAGGTGACATATCGTTATATAGTGTTATGGAATTTGATTACTGTTGGTCTTTGTAGAAGGGAGGGAAGAGCTATATGATGTGTAAAGCGACTGTAAAGCAGTGCATAAACAGTGTAACACGGAATACTATAATACAGTACAGTAGTTGTATAATATATGAGGGGACAGAGAAAACGGTTACAAAACCTGCATCCTTGTACAGTATAATATGATACCTTATAATACAGTACTACTGCAATGCAGCACAACTCTGTACAACCCAGTACAGTTCAATATAGTATTGTAAAGATTTGGGCATGGATGTTGCAACAAAGAACACGTAGAGATGTTCAGTAAAATAGCAGCAGAGTGTCTGAACTTAGGAACGTTACAACGTGGTATTCAATGCAGTGCCACGCTAGTTTATTGTTGTATAGCTACAAAGTAAGCACAGGTGCCAGATCAGTGACCAGAAGCTATAGATACTACTACCTGCATGACTTCACATGGTGGTTAATACAGTAGTCAGAATGACAGTCTACCAGACTGACAGTACAGTAGGCAAAATTTTAAAAGAGAATTTAGTAACGAGAGGCATGGATGCTGCAATGCACTTCTCATGGCATAAGATCATAGGAGGTTTCTAGGCTATCGACCCAGAGGTCATTTCAAGCTTAGCCATTTCATCCTAATGTAATACCATTGATACTCTAGTCGGTACCCAGGATTGTATTTGTTAATGACTGCCCATGTCCAGGAGGGCTTTGAGGGCTATCCCTGGTAAGAACTTATGGAGCCCAACCACTCGTCTAGGTTCTTTTTGAATAGTGTCATAGAGGTGCTCTGCTTCACATGTATTGGCAGCCTATTCCAAAGGCATGGAAGTCACTGGGAGATAAATCTATCCCTCCAGTACGTCCTATTCAAGTCGCAGACCATATTTAGGTCCTTGAGACGGGTAGCTCTAGTTCCGTTTGATTTACGGATGTGCAGCAGATTCATTAGGTTTGGGTCGGAGATTGCTTTGTAAACCAGGCCTAAGTTTCCCCTAAGAAGTCTGTACGATACTGAGTACAGTGATAGGGACTTTAGTCGGTCTGTGTAAGGCACATGCTGGAATCCCTTGATGATCTTAGTTAGAAACCTCTGAAATCTCTCCAAATGCTGCAGGCACTTTGTACAGTACATGCCAAAAGGGGAGTTATACTCAATTATGGGCCTGATAAGTGATGAGTATAGAGGGGTTATAACCTTCTTTGCTGTAGAGGTAATACATTTGCTAATCAAGTGTGCTACATAAAAAGTCTTCCTTGCTACAGTACACACGTGGTGGTCAAAGTTAAGGTCACAGTCTAATTGTAATCCCAGATCTCTTACCACTTCATAGGTACATAGGGCATTGTTGTTAATTTGATAGTGTGAAGGGACATTGTTTTTACCAAAGGGAATAATGATGCATTTATCTGCATTCAGTTTGAGACAGTGACTAAGACACCAGTCATTGGTCTGTGTAAGACACTCCTGAAGTATACTGACATCATTTGGGGATTCAGTAATTGCACCCAGTTTGCAGTTATCTGCAGACTTGATCAGCAACAGAACCTTGATTGTGGCCTGAAGTTCTGAGAAGTATACACAAAACAATAGGGAGCCCAGCAATGACCTTTGTGGCACCCTGTTGGTGACAGGTCTGCTGGTGGATGTGGAGTCACCAATAGTATGTGACCGGTTTGTGAGCCAGTTGGCAACTTATCTTACAAAAAAGGGGCTTGCATTCAGTTTACTAATTTTATCAGTAATGCCGAGTGTGGGATTGTGTCAAAGCCTTTGCCAAGTTGAGGCATGCTGTGTGCACAGATGTGCCCTCGTCGATGGCCCTGGTCACATTTTTGAAGAAATCTACCAGGTTTAACAAGCAGGATCTGCCCTTGACGAAGCCAAATTGGGTCATATCCAAGGTTTGGCAGTCCCCTGTGTCTTTAGTTATGATGTCCATGATGATAAATTCCATGGCTTCACAGATGAGGCTGGTGAGACTTATGGATCTGTAATTCCCTGGGTCTGTTGCTAAGCCACCTTGATCGAGGGGAATAACTGTTGCTGTTCTACATTCCGCAGAAACAAAGCCTGTGGTTAAGCTGTGATTGAACAGGGTACTTGGTGATGCTAGTTCATGTTTTAGTTTGTTTTAGAAGACAGCCTGGGATGTCATGTAGTCCCATTGAAGCTGTGTTTTTTTGTTTTAGGCAAGACTTTAATGACCTCTTCAGATATGAAGTCTGAGGGGGGTTGGGGGCAAGGTTTTGTGGTAAGTTTGGTGGGAATAAGGGAGTGAAATTTTCGCCAAATCTGTCCGCTAGCAGGTTTGCTATCTCTGCAGGCTCAGTGTGTGTGATACCGTTAGTCACTAGTTCAGCACAGGTTTGGGACCTACCTTTCAGGTTACGTACATAGCTGTAAAAGGCCTTATGATTATCTTTGGTTGTGATTGCTAAGTTTTTCTCAAAGTTTTTTTTTTTTTTTTTTTTTTTTAAGAAACTCACCTTTACTGAATTAACACTTGTGACACAGGTAAATTTACATTCATACAAAAGTATTAAAACAATGAGTAAAAGGGTCGTACAGAAAAACCAATCGGTTAAGAAACAAAGAAAAATCTAGCAAAGCTAGACTTTCCACTGTGTGATTCCTTAAACCTCTTGTATTACATATGACAGGAGATATATTCAAATTCCTCTTTAAGGATATCAGGTGTTTAAGCTAAATGGCAATTCTGCATGTCCATGACTTTTTCTTTTAAGTCTATTTATGGACAAATTCAGGCCAATAAAGCCAAACCCCACCAACTGTGTGGACATGTATGTTACTGCCTTCTTATGGCATCATTAGTACAGCATAAGTGGAATGTTTGGCTAACACTTGGAAACACAGGGTTATCGTACCCAACTGACATCCATAAACCTTAGGGTGACTGCAAAATATCCCAACTAACAAACTAAAACAATGAGTAAAAGGGTCACACAGAAACCAATTGGTTAAAAAACAAAAAGAAAAATCTAGCAAAGCTAGACTTTTCCACTGTGGGATTCCTTAAATCTCTTGTATTAGAGGCAACATCCCCTTTAAGGACATTAGGTGTTTCAGCTAAATGGCAGTTATGAATGTCCACCACTTTTTCTTTCAAGTCTATTTATGGATAAAGTCAGGCCTTAAAGGAGAATTTGCATATATCCCATGTCACCTCTAATACAAGAGGTTTAAGGAATCACACAGTGGAAAGTCTAGCTTTGCTAGATTTTTCTTTTTGTTTTTTAACCGATTGTTTTTGCGTGATCCTTTTACTCATGGTTTTAGTTCATTAGTTGGGATATTTTGCACTCACCCTAAGGTTTATGTATTTAAGTTAGGTACTACAACACTGTGTTTCCATATGTTAGTTAAACATTCTACTTATGCTGTGTTGATGATGTCATAAGAAGGTGGAAATATGCATGTCCACAGCTAGTGGGGTTTGGCTTTATGGGCCTGAATTTGCCGTAAATAGACTTAAAAGAAAAAGTCATGGACATTCAGAATTGCTATTTAGCTGAAACACCTGATGTTCTTAAAGGGGAATTTGTATATATCCCATTTCGCCTCTAATACAAGAGCTTTAAGGAATCACACACTGTAAAGTCTAGCTTTGCTAGATTTTTCTTTGTTTTTAATTCATACCCAAAAACAAATAAGACTGGACACTGCTCGAATACCAACTCCTTCTGTTTATTAAAAATAGACATACAAGTGATGAGCGCTTTCGGGCCTTTGCCCTTCATCAGATAAAGCATCTCCCAAAACCAAACATTTTAAAACAAATACAAACCAATAGAAAATCAGTAAAAAACCCGCCTGTTCTTAAGGGCGGGTCTCATAGGAATGACTTCATTAAGCCCAGGACTCCTGTGTGCCATTAACTCAATTATCCATTTAGATTCAGCTAGCTCTGTTAACTGTTTAATGTCTCCCCCTCTTTTGTTCAACTTCACATTCACTATTACTTTAAACTTGAAGCTATGTGTAGGATGAGCTACCAAGTGTCTATATAATGCATTGCGTGTGTCTCCATTTCTAATCGAAGAGAGGTGCTGCAAGACCCTAACTTTAAACATACAGTTGGTCTTGCCCACATAAAAACTTGTGCAGGATTGACACTCAGCCAAATAAACCACATCATTGGTTCTACAAGTTGCTCTCCCTTTCAAATCAAACAATTTTCCAGTCACTGGATGTACAAAAACACCCCTATTATCTACATAAGCACACGCCTTGCATAGCCCACATGGAAAAGTGCCCTGTTTAGTGATGGCCAGATTATCCATACTGGTCTTTGTCTTATCCCTACAAAGTAAATCTTTCAAGTTTTTATTTCTTTTATATCTAAAAACCGGTTTATCACCTAGCATACCCTTCAAACTTACATCACTAGTCAAAATGTTCCAATTCCCTCTGATCAGTGCACAAACATCACCTATATTACTGCCATAAGTTAGTGTCAACCTAGAATCATGTCCACTGGCCCTGTCATGTTGTGAGCTTATGCCTGTATCAACGGTTCTCAGCCATGGTTTATACCTATCCTTCCTATAATTTCTGCCAAACTCCATCCTGTTGTTCACCAATTTCCTATTATAACCCCTGGTATGAAAACAGTCCTTCAGGGTCCCCAACTCTTGCTCGAAGCATGCATCATCATTGCTGATTCTAGAAATCCTAGCAACCTGTCCCTGCACTATATTAGGAAATATGTGTCGAGGGTGCATGCTATCAAAAGAAAGCAAGGTATTCTTCCAGCAGTCTTTTCTATACAAACTGGATGAAAAGCCATTTTCTGTCAACTGTACCCTGACATCCAAAAAGTCAATCTGTGTGCGTGAGCTGTTAACCGTGAACCTCAAAAATGATGTGGTGGTATGTAGGTAGGAGACGAAATCAGCTAAAGAGTTATCGTCCCCATCCCAAAGAATAAAAATATCGTCCACAAAACGCTTATACATCTTGATATGACCTTTCCATGACATATTATTCAATACCATACTCCTCTCCCAGAAGGACAAAACAAGATTAGCATAGGTGAGGCACAGAACATTGTTTTGTTTTTTTAATTCATACAAAAGTAGTCAAACTGTATTAACACATTAATAAGCATTATACTTCACATATATTACTATATATCATATAACCTAAGCAACATTACATAAATGATTCAATTTCTGCCCCTTTTTTTAAACAAGAAACCTCTTTATTAAACCATCACTTATGACATAAGCAATCACACATTTATATAAATGAAAACAAAGAACACAGACAGCAATCCTAGTTGAAAGCATTTTACATCACAAACCATACGGACACACTCCCACTTGCTGACATTATAGATCACTTGTAATCTACCTAGTCATTTTCAGTCAAACATTGCATAGCTCATTTAAGTCTTGCCTTCTTTTAAACCTAATTCCTCCCCTGTATGTATTGTTCCCAGAATTCACATTTTTTCCTATGTAGTTTGCTCCTTCCCTTTTCTAAAGATCTCAGTTCTAGTTGTTTTATCTCTGTTACTGCATTCAGTATTTCTAATATAGTTGGTTTACATTCTGATTTCCATTTTCTAGTAATTGCTTTTTTTGGCACCCACCGTAATTAGACACAGCAAGGCCTTACCATATCTAGGCAATTCCAATTCTGTATCGTAGCTCAGAAAAATCATCTCCCTTGTCACAGCAGTCCACCCACCCAACATCTCAGACAGTGCATCCCGCAGGGAATCCTTAAACTCCGCCAATTCAATGCACTACAAAAAAATATGTTCCCAAGTACCTCATTCTTCCCCGTTATACCTCCAACATTTGCTTTCTACCTGAGAAAAAATTCTCTGGAGTCTACTTGGGGTATAAAAATATCTATGTAAACATTTCCAAGCAAAAATTCTAAATCTTCGAGACTTTGTTGCATATTTGGGAGACATGCATATGTCTTCCCACTGTTTCTTTGTGAATTGCTTATCCAATCTCCCTTTCCAGTCCTTTCTGACCGTCTCTGATTCTTATAGTTATCGTGCCATATTTTATATGCTGTTAGAGAATTTGGCATGTTGTCTTATTTGCCTGTTGAGGCTGAGGAGGGTGGTTTTCCATTGTTGTGGCCTTGCCTTAGCTTTCTTAGACAACTACTTTTTGCATTTGTTTTAAAGCTTGTTGATGCTAGATGTCCACCAGGGTGGCTTTTTTTTTTATTTGAGGCTTGGGCTTTGATTCTCTCTGGAACAGCCGAATCTTTACAATTATACAAGTGATTGTACAGAGCTATAGTGTAAGCTTTGGTGTAGTTACCACTACCAGCTGAGGGTGGGACTTGGAACACATTTATACCTTCCCGTAGGAGGGTATAGTTTGCTTTGCTCAAGTTTTATAAGTCTGTCTTCACCCTTTGGGAGTTTTGGTGTTTGTGCCAGTTCAAAGGCAACTGATTTGTGGTCAGATTTAACTAAAGAGGGTCTGACAGTTTCAGTAGTGCATCTGTTTGTCATGTTAGTGAGGACGAGATCTAGTATGGCTGTTCCCCTTGTTGGGGTTTGAACAATTTACTCCAGGGCATTTGAGTTAACATAGTCAAGGGATTTTTGTGCTAGTGAGTTGGGGCTAGAGTAGGTTCCCCAGTTGATGGTGAGATAATTGAAATCCCCATGACTAAAGTGTTTCTCAGTATTTGTAGGTCAAGTAGGCCTCATGCGCATCATGATCCATGGAGGGGGATCTATAACTAGTTATGACTTGAATGGAGGTCTTACCTACAGTAATCTGAACATGGAGTAACTTCATCGAGTCATCTAGTCTAACTAGTCTATCTATAATATAGATAGAAACACTGCCTCCTTTGGTTCTCACATGTTCGTTTTGTGGTCTGAAGGTGTGGAAGGTATTGTAGCCTTGCAAGGCCGGGTTACTCTCTGATGCCTTGAACCAGGTTTCTGTGACTGCACAGGCATCTACATCCTCCAGTGATAGAAGTGCTTCCAGGGTGTGCAGTTTTTGGTTTATGCTCCTAGAGTATAGCATCATAACCCTTATTTTGTTATGGTTGGCAACTTTCATGTCAGCAATTTTGTTTTTGAAAACTTGCCTAAAAAAGACACTTTGGGAAGGCAAGAGCTTTTGCCAGCAGCAGAAAGCCTAGTGGTGCCATGTGCAAACCATCTTTGGCATAGCAGTGAGGTTTGTCGAACATGTTATCCCAGACTGACAGAAACTTTATCCCCTTTGAATGACACCAAAAAAGCCAATTATTGAAATCAAACATTTTTTTGTTTATACTGTGGCATCATTCTAGGTGAGGTTGATATGCTACTCAAAGCTAGGGACATACCTGCCTGGGACACATACTCAGAGAGCTCAGTCATGTCTCTTCATATAGTCTATTGAGGTACATGTCAGGTCATTCACTCCAGCATGAGCTGTGACAGAGTCATATTGGTTCTTGTTGCTGAGAGACCTGAGTGCGTGCGTGTTCTGATGAATCCAAGTACAAGACAGGCAGCTGACCATGACTTTCTCCTCATCTAACCTGGTGAGTGGGGCATCCATGTGTCTCACTATGGAGTCCCCAATGACAAGAACATTTGTTTTTTGAGTTTTATGCCTTAAGGGCTTGGTAGGTGAGACACTGATGTTGCTATGTGTCTTGGGTGCTGTGGGAACTGTGTTTGTTGTAGCAGTCTTTTCTTTTGGAGGTCTGTGGTGTTTCAGTAAGTTTTCTGAGAGAACCCCCACATATGTTGATTTTATGTATTGGATGCGTACTGTGTGCATGATTTGGGTATTATGTGCATGAGTAGTGGTGGGTGAGTTGACAAACTTCTTCAGTGTTACTGTTTTGAGTGCGAGAGAGCAGGGATTCAAGATTCTTGGTGTAGATGAATTTCTTGCACTCTGCACTAGAGTGAGTTATTAGTAAATGGTTGTCAGTGTACATGAGCAGTTGCTACACTGCCTCAGGAGACCAAAGTCAACAATGCTGGCAGGAGAAACAAGGGTAGGCCAACTGTCTATAATGTTAGGTTGGAAGAACTGTTATCACAAAGGGGGTGCTTTCTGGACTGATTTAGGAGGTGGTGTATAGATGGGTATTTCTGATGGGTTTTTGGCTGGTGGTGTAATAGGTCACAGCTCACTAGCAATACTTCTTAGACCAGAGATGTGCTAAGGATGAGGACTACACTAATGTACTACAAACGTATCTAAGGGAAGAATTGTCGAAATTATCTGTCTGGCTAGGTGCACAATTGGGCAGCAGTGCACAGTGTTGCACAAGTGCAAACAAGCAGAAACCCGATCAAATGCAGGGCTTAAATACCATAAGCTAAAAACTTCTAAAAAAATCAAAAGAACCAATGAGGGTGGTTACTCCAAGCCCTAGACTAGTCAGCCTTCATCAGACAGGTTCCAGTCTGCACACTTCTCTCACAAGGATACAGAAGGGCCCCTTCCGATCAAAGATAGCTTGGAAAATGTGCTCAGAATACAACAGCCACTACAAACAGATCCAGATGCAGAAAACCTGTATCTGGACTATGCTACAGCTGCTAGCTAGACTAATTTAGGCAAGAAACACTAAAAGTTTTAAACATCAGGAAAAACAGCAGAGAGAGACCCTGAAAATGTTTTAAACAGCAGAAAATCAGCAAGGAAACACTAAAGATTGCTTTAAACAGCAAACAAATCAGTTATTTAAAATACGGCCTGGCGGGAAAACAGAACAGATGCTTTGCAAACAGTGAAAAGTAGCAACAATTACTTTGCAAAGAATGAAAATAGCAAAACCTGCATTGTAACAGTGAGAACAGCAACAAATATGATTTAACAGGCACAGTAAAGCAGACAAATGCAGTACAAACTGTACAGTTTAGTTTACAGTATTTAAATGCAGTATTAAATAAGCAGAACACAGTAAAAGTGTAATCAAGCAAAAAACAAGCAACTTATGGCTACAGCGTTGGATGCTACAGTAATAACTGCAGTGCAGAAAAGTAGAAGTAATGCAGCAAAGTGCATGATTCTGTCACAGGGATACAGTATAGCAAGGCATTTATCGGTCAGCCACAACAAGCACACTATAATAGGTCATTAAACAGTAATCCATAGTTGTGAAAATCAGCAGGAAATGACAATTTCAAACACTAGGTCCAGCATCAATCCAAACGTCACTAGTGGACAAAAGGTCAGATAGAAGGATTCTTCTGGCTCATGGTGTACGATTGAATTATGGCACAAGTTTAATGGCTTGCTGATATTTATGAATTCTGTAACAGGGTTATCTTTGGGGAGGCTGTGTAAACAGCAGACTTATTCCTGGTGAATGCACATAAGCATAATACATCTTTTATTTTGGTATATACCCTTTGTATTTTTTTTATTTTGCCTCAAAAGCTGTGAGGCATTTTTATTTGCACCTTACAAAATGTTTTCAAGGTACAGTGGAAGTGCATCTGTCATATGTTTTGGAGCATCACAGTGTCAGTGGCATAACTGGTAGTGCACTCGCCTATGGTACAGAAGGCTGTAGGTGCTTTTCCTACAACAAGTGGATGGACTGCTAACACTGCATTACAGTATCAGATGGGGTGCTGCATTTTTGAGTCTGTCATCCTTCAGTTGAGATGTTAAACCAAGGTCCCATCAGCTTGAGTTGTTTGCAGCTCAGGTGGATGTTAAAGACCCTATGGCACCTATCTTGAAGAGTAGGGAAATTCCCTAATGCCCTGGCAAAATTTTCCCTAGTATTCCTTAAAACAGATCACTAACCTAGAGGGAGTAGAGTAGCTCATCAACAAAGAATTAATAAATAAAAAAGAAAGTGGTGTGGCTTTACCCTGGAGCAATTTGAAGGCAACTGTATTTCACTTGTTATATTCATGTTATCTTCACTGCCACCATGGATGCATGTAGTTTCCAGATTCAGCTGTAGTATTTTGTTCTTTTAGAGACAAGTGATGAAGACGACCATGGAAATAGGGAAAGTGAAGCAGAGACATCAAACTGCATTATCTCAGAAAAGGAAAGTGATGAAGAGGCTGAAGGAGAGGAGGAGAAGGAAGAAGGGAGCGAAGAAGAGTCTGAGCAGAGTGATGAATCGGATGAGGATAGTGAGAGTGGTCCTGACTTAGCCAGAGGAAAAGGAAACATTGAAAGCAGCTCTGATGAGGATGATGAGAATGATATTGAGCAACTTCTCCATCCAGAAGACCCAGAGATGATTGAGCATGCTTGGGGAGAGCTGGACAATGATGCTCCTCGTGGAGATATGGTAAAAATGTATTTCTTTAACATTTTCTCACCTTGTTTTAATTAACATTCACTTTACTTCACTGTATTTTTCCTTCATCTTCAGGTCAGCTCTTTAACAGATCCATTGCCAGCATGCAGGAAATTGATGATGGCTTGCTTAGTCTCATTTTAGATCCTTGTGTTAATGTCTTTTTTAATAATATTTATCATTTATCAGAACTGTGACTTTCTCTTGATAAATTACTTTAACTTGCTTATTGATACGTCTTGTGATCAAATTGCTGGGTTGCTTGAATGTTTCCTTAGCATTGTTAGCTCACTGTACTATCTTTGTATGAGGCCTAGTGTTAGTTTTCTTTTCTTTCTTTCTTTTTTTTTTTTTTTTTGAGCAAAGTGTTTGCATTTGTCTCTTTACACAAGTTAGAGTTGTAGTTGCTTTTCAGTAGTAGTTTTCAAGTAGGGGATTTGAATAAGTGATATTGCTTTAAATCACTGCATACTGAGCTTTTGGGTGTCAAATTCCAGATATTCTTGTTTTGACTTCACTTTTTTATATTTTTCATATTTTGAGGACGTTGGAGTTTGCAGTACCCAACCAAGTACTAGCGTTGCGATGTGAAATTGTTCGATCTCGCCATTTGTTCTTACACACGGGGTTCGGAGCCGATCCTCGGCTCCGAGTCGGCCGCTTCACAAGCTCTGCATCTAAGAGAAAGCTCGAGGCACAATCAATATCCCATGATCCTCCTCTACCATCCCTCAGATCTAGTTTGACGCTGCAGCAGATCGCATCGAGGAGAGCTCGGGCCAGTTAAAACTTTTCTATTTTTTCTATATTAGAGCTGTTTAAACCCTTTTTCTAGTTATATACAGAGTGTTAGTGTGTGTCTGTACTCTTTACTTAGGGATTTGTTTCTATCTCTATATTGATAAATATAATCTTAGGGCATAGGCCTATTTAGTTCTGTCAGGGCTCTGACAGCATTAGTAGTAGAAGATTAGTTAGATATTTTTTCTAGTATTTAGCAATTTAGTATTGTGTGCAGTGTTTTTTATATATACTTCCTTGTTATATTTATATAAATATATATCTATATTTACTCTTTAGTATATTCATATTAGCTTAATTAAGGGGCTGTTACTAACATTCTTAGCTGTTCATATTCATACTTAGTAACTTAGTGTTATATCCTTCTTAAGCTAGCTAATTTGCTTGGTAAAGTTTGTTCCCTGTCAGTTATGGCTGAAAAAGCTAAATCAGGGTTCAAAAGGTGTCAGTGTGGACAGAAGATGTCCATTACTGACAATCATGCTTCCTGCCACTACTGTCTTGGCCCTCTCCACCTGCAGGAGGACTGCTCTATTTGTCACTCTTTCAGTGGAAGGGTCATGATGGAAAGGTGTAGGAAGCTGATAGAAAGGGGCCTACTAAAGCCTGACTTTCAAGAAGCCTTGGAGAAGGCTGATCAGGCGTCCAAGTCTTTGAAGGGGTCGAAGACATCGAAGGTATCGGAGCCCAGGTCATTGGCTCCGAGCACCCCTTCTAAGGTTCGGTCGCCGGCTCCACAGACCTCAGGGCCGAGCACTGAGCGATTATCTCTCATCGAGCCTCAGGTCTTGGAGCCGGTGTCGGAGGTGCCTCCACCCTCGATCCTTCGATCGGTGACATCTTCGGCCCCTTCGACCCATACTTCCAGGCCGTTATCGGATACTGACGTGGATCGTGTGGTACAGAAGCTCATGGAGAATACGGCTCTGTCCAAACTAATTGCGGTTTCGTCCCAGTTGGTTTCGAAACTGGAAGCCCTTCCTGTATCTCCAGCAGATCCTCCTCCGAGATCCTTCGAGTCTTCGGAGCCGGGAGAAGAGGAACCGATGATTGTTGAACTCTCGGCGCTGAAGCCTACCTTTGTGCGATCGGCGCCACTGACCTCGACTCCCTCAGAGCCCATCGAGCAGTCACGGAGCCGACGGTCTCTCCTTGGTTCCAGGGCCGAGAGTCGAACCGAGCTTTCGGTTCCGACTCTTCCCCTCGGAGCCTCGGCACAGATTAGTTCGGCTCCGTCCTCGGGGTCGGAGCCCGTGGCCCCGGTCTCGGGGAAACTACCGTGCTCTTCGGAACCGGTGGAGTCCTCGGCCCGGGGCTCCGGTGCCTTCGATGTCATGAGGAAGGTCTTGTCTGAAAAGACATTCACTTCATCGGAGTTGTCTTCTCCTTCCCCCAAAGGGCCGCGTTCTGTTTCTGTACCAGCGATCCCCCCCAAGCGTAGAGACCCAATGCCTCAGCCACCCCCAGAGGGTATTCCCTGCTCCTCGGAAGCTTCACCAGATGACCCCTCTGATGAAGTCACGAGGAAGAGATTGTGCAAGAGGAGGCACATTGATTCTCCACAGGAATCACTGACATCGGACACCGATTTGGATGAGTCAGAGGGGTCCCCATGGTCCCCCTCGGAGGATGTCTCGTTTGCTGACATTCTGGAGATCTTGAAACAGAGGGGTGATTGGCAGACCCTTGCCCCCACTGAGGACGAATCGGTGTTGCTGAAGGCATTTGGGGCTCAACCTTCTACCTCCTGGGTGACCCCGCCCTTCGATGAACTAATGGATCTGATAGCTCGAAGGGCGTGGGAAACTCCAGATACAGTGGAACCAGTCCCTAGGAAGCCGAACAAGTATATTACTGCCCCCCGAGACAAGGCTTATCTTACAAAGGGAGTCCCAGTGGATGCTATGGTGGTAGTGGCAGCCACGAATAAGGAAATGTCTGAGTCATCTTCCTCTGTTCATCCTCCTAATAAGGATTCCAGGACTATGGACTGGTATGGGAAGCACGTTTTCAGTTCAGCAACTTTTTCCATGCGTTCGCTGAACTACCTCATGCATTTTACACGACTTCAGAGAGATCTCATTAAAGAGTTGGGAGATACTCTCCAGGGTAACACAGATGCTGCTGTCTCCGAAAAGCTAACAGCACAACTTAACACCCTAACTTCGATAGTAAACTCGTCCATGAGGCTCATCTCGTATGCGGCCGAAGTTTCGAGTAGGGCTGCAGCTTCAGCGATCGCTCTACGGAGGCAATCCTGGATGCGCCTTTGCTCCTTTGCGGAAGCCTTCAAGTCTTCCTTTACCAATGCCCCCTTTGATGGTGCCACTCTGTTCGGTCCCAAAGTGAAGGAGACTCTCACTCGGTGTGAGCAAGAAGGTAAGACCCTGTCTGCCGTAGGGGTCCGTTTTTCCGCCCCGACCAGATCGTACCCCAAAGGGCAAAGAGGCAGAAAAATGTGGTTCCGAAAGACTCCGGGATCTTTCCAGCCCACACAGAGTGATGCCCCCTCTAGAGGCAGAGGAGGAGGCAGGAATGGAAGACACCGCCCAGGCGGCAGAGGGGGTCCGCAGAACCAGAGCGACAGGGATAGCATCCCTGGGAAGCCCTTCCAGCACTCCTGAGGGGAGGCCCGACTGTCGTACTCAGGAGGCAGTCTGGGGTCACTTAGCTTTATACCCAAAGGCCTGGCTAAGTCTTACTACGGATTCTTGGGTAAAAAGCGTATTAACCAGAGGATACAACATCCCATTTATAACCATGCCCCCCCAACAAAAGAGATTTCCAGATATTCTACCCAGTCTGCGAGATCAAGCAGCCATAGAAATAAAAAAGTTGCTCGAAAAAAGAGTCATCCAACCAGTCCCGGTGGACCAAATAGGATCCGGAACTTACTCAAGGTTCTTTTTAGTTCCAAAGAAAACAGGGGACTGGAGGCCGATTTTAGACCTCAGCAAACTCAACACCTTCGTAAGGAAGGAAAAATTCCGGATGGTCACGCTACAGTTGATCCTTCCTTTCCTACAGAAGGACGATTGGATGTGCTCTATAGATCTCAGGGATGCTTACTACCACATCAAAATGGCCAAGGTGCCCCGGGATCATCTGCGCTTCCGGCTGGGAGCCAGTCATTTCCAATTTTGAGCGCTGCCCTTTGGTCTCACCTCAGCCCCCAGGGTGTTCACCAAATGCATGGCAGTAGTGGCATCTCACCTGAGGCGGATAGGATTCCAGGTGTTTCCGTATCTGGACGACTGGCTCCTCACCGCCACCACCAAGTATCGCCTTGTACAATCCAGGGAGTACACGATCAACCTTTGTTCCCGTTTAGGGATATCAGTCAATTTTGAAAAATCTGCCTTACCGCCCTCACAGCATGTCTCATTTATAGGGGCGGAGTTAGATACTACTACAATGCAGATCAAGCTCCCACAAACAAGAGTATCAGCTCTCAGAGACCAGGTCGCTATTCTTATTCGGAACAGAAAAGTTTCTGCGGCACAAGTGCTGAAAGTTCTGGGCATGATGTCAGCCACGCTGATTGCAGTTCCTCTGGGCAGGATGCACATGAGGATCCTCCAGTGGCTGCTCTTCGTGCAGTGGTCATTCCAACAGCTTCCTCTGTCTCACCACATCTCAATCACAGAATCTTGCAAGCAGGATCTTCGATGGTGGCTAAACAGCCAGAATCTGACGATGGGTCGTCCGTTTGTATTACCCAGTCCTACAGCCACAGTAACCATGGACGCTTCCCTGATGGGGTGGGGGGGGGGGGGGCTTTTTCAGGGGAGAATAGTCCAAGGAGAGTGGTCCAAGATAGAGTACAATCTGCATATCAATGTTCTGGAGCTGAGAGCGGTGTTCCTAGCGTTGCAACACTTTCACAAATCTCTACCTCTAGGAACAGTGGCAGTTCAGACAGACAATATGTCAGTGGTCTGGTACATAAACAAGCAGGGTGGAACCAGATCTTATCCTTTGTGCAGAGAGGCCCTGAGAATTTGGCAATGGGCGGCGTCCACAGGTTGTTTTCTGATAGCAACGCACATCCCGGGGTCATCCAACGTCATTGCGGACAGGTTGAGCAGAGCCATCCTGTTGCCTCACGAGTGGTCCCTGAACAGTCACGTGGCGGAAAGGATTTTCCGCAGATGGGGCCAGCCTTGCTGCGATCTTTTTGCATCCCCCTTGAATGCCAAATGCAGAAGCTACTTTGCCCTTCTTCCCCCTCCGGGGGGGTGCCCCCAGGGACACACTGGTACATGATTGGCCCCCGGGTCTCCTTTATGCTTTTCCTACTGTCCCCTTGATTCCCAAATTTCTACAGAAAGCCAGGAATCTGGAAAGGACGATCATACTCATAGCACCATTCTGGCCTCAACAGATCTGGTTTCCCTTCCTTCGTACCCACCTGATGGAGGAACCATGGATTCTGGACCCGGAGCCAGATCTTTTGACTCACTCGTCGGGAGTTCCTCATCCATCCCTTCGGTCCTTCAAACTGACAGCTTGGCTGCTCCACTTCCCAATTTAGCCAGGTCAAAGTTTTTGTCCCCTACAATACAACACATTTAGTTTCTTCCCACAAACCTTCTACCAGAAAATTATACAAAAGCAAATGGAAACGTTTTGCTTGCTGGGCGTCAGCACAAGGATTAGATCCCTTGGTGGCCCCGATGCGCAAAATCCTAGAATTTTTATCCACACTGTTTCATGAAGGGGCCTCTACTTCTACGATGAGTGAAATTAGCGGCCATATCGAACTTCCATGTAGGTGAAGGGGATTCTTCAATCATGTCCCACAGGCTTTGTAGGGCCTTCATGAAGGGTACCTTTCACCTTCTCCATGGAATTTGAACTTGATGTTGTCTCAGCTTATGCTACCACCATTTGAACCAGCGTCAAACTGCTCAATTAAGTATTTGTCATGGAAGACCCTCTTCCTCATTGCTGTTACCTCGGCTCGTAGAATTTCTGAGCTACAGGCATTGTCAGTCAGACCACCATACATGATTTTTCACCCAGACAGAGTTTCCTTGCGTACAAATCCGTCATTTCTTCCGAAGGTATGCTCTGTGCTTAACATTAACCAGTCTATTGAACTCCCCACATTTTTCAAAAACCATTCAAACAAGTTGGAATACATGTTACACAAGTTGGATGTACATAGACAACTGAGATTTTATCTATACAGAACAAAAGATTACAGACAGTCAGATCAGCTGTTTGTGTCATTCGCAGATAAGAAGGGGCATGGCAGTAACCAAGCAGACATTATCCAAATGGCTTTCGGACTGCATAAATTTTGTTTATTCTGCTTCAAAGCAACCACTTCCATTCAAGCCTAAGGCTCATTCTACCAGGGCCGTTTCTACTTCTTCAGCCCATGTCGCTCTTCTTCCGTTGGATACTATTTGTGCGGCGGCGACGTGGGCAAAACCTCATACGTTTGTAACTCACTACAAAGTAGATAGGTCCTCCAAGGACAGAGAGTCCTTTGGTTCCACTGTACTCAGGAATGTTCTTCCATGTGTCACCCAGGGTAACGGAGCTAGTGACGCTACCAGTGTGTAAGAACAAACGGCGAGATCGAACAATTTCACATAAAGAAGTTATGTTCTTACCATAACGTTCCATGTGAATTGTTCATCTCGCCTTTGTTCTTACATCCCCTCCCTCCATCCCCCACCACGTTCTGAAGAATGGGTATGACTAGTGTCTGGTAGGTATTCTCGAGATTGCCTTCTCTACCCAGTCTTCAGTAAGTTGACTATTGGCTATTTGCCTATCTGTGGTTGGTTCTAGTATTATTCAGCCTCAAGTGTGTGTGATTGCGTGAGAGTTAAACACAGTGATTAGTAATGCTTTCTGGTTCTTGCAAACTAGATCTGAAGGATGGTAGAGGAGGATCATGGGATATTGACTGTGCCTCGAGCTTTCTCTTAGATGCAGAGCTTGTGAAGCGGCCGACTCGGAGCCGAGGATCGGCTCCAAACCCCATGTGTAAGAACAAAGGCGAGATGAACAATTCACATGGAACGTTATGGTAGGAACATAACTTCTTTATGTACATCAGTAACAAGGTTTATTTATTTTATTAACACTACACTCTTGGAAACTTACTATGATGTAGTTTAGCTTGACATTCCACCAGCAAAACCGCTTTAACTGACATGCTTCATTGTTTCAATCAGCACCAGTTTAATTTAATTTTTTTGTATACTTATCCGGAGCCGTGAACAGAATTTGTATGGTTGTAAAATGTGCACTCTTTTTTAACCGCTTTATGTGAAAATAATTTAAAGTTGAATCTTTATAATGTTTTTATGCTTTCCTTTGTTTTAGTTCTTCCTATCTCTACAGTCATAAACTAATAATTCAAATGTTCATTGCCTGCACACAGCAGAAAAAAACGTAAGAATGTGTTTTCATATGGGGATACTTGCTGTATATATGCGTATCGTATACAAACAACTGTGAAAAGTGTTTGTGTTAAATGATTGCTTTAAATAAATATTTTTACAATCATCGTTGTTCTTTTGGGTGCTGCAGCATCTTAAAGTGCACTATGCAATTAGGTTGGAAATTGCATATAACTGAACTTCTGTTCCAAATGCATGCCATCAGTCCATAGGTAGTCTGTTTCTCTTTATTCCAAGCAGAAAGGGAACATCTGTGTAAAATGGCATAGTGGTGTTTTCTTCATCCAAGGGACTCGTAAGGAAAAAAAAACCTGAGTAAATAGGACTTGTAGGGTTGAGAAAATGAGTGTTATGTTGGGTGGATAGTGATTACTCAGTTAAGCTGTTTTCTGAAAGCAGGTAATAGAAATTATTAAGTACCCACCGATGTTGACTCCTTTAATTCAAAAAACACTTTATCAGAATTCAGTACGTTTCCTTTCTGACCAGTAACCACGGTGCTTAGTTGTAGTGGACTTGTTGTAGTATAGAACACCTTTTGTCATGGTGTTTTTTCTTTTTGTGCATAGCAGGTAATCAAATGTTCTGTGATACCTTGCTGTTAATGTGTTTTTATATATTCCTCACCCATGTGATGGCATAGTCATTGTGTCAGATGAATGGAGCATACCTGCCCCCCATTACATGCCTCAGTCATACATAGGGCCTGATATAAGAAAACGTCCTGTAATCAGACCGTCTCTAGCAGGTTTTTAAATATTATTTTGTTATACTGCACTGTGTGCAGTAAGTTTGGTAGACTTCTATAAATTCTTTCATGATCTTTTTGTTATTTTCCTGGTTTTGATCTCTACTTTTGTCATTATTGTTGACGTAATGTTATTTTCTTTTTAACATTTAAAATGTGTTCTTCCTTTACCAGGTCACTCGTCGGCTGGCAGTATGCAATTTGAACTGGGATAGAATGAAGGCTAAAGATCTGCTTGCTCTTTTTAATTCATTTAAACCTAAAGGTGGAGTTATATTTTCTGTGAAGGTAAGCTTCCACATGCTAAGACCATATTATCTTTCCATTAATAACGTTTCTGTTTGGATCTGTTACAGTTACTAGGAATTGGCTAGGTAAGGTAGATTTTGTGGATAATTCAGAAAATGCATCACCCAGTCCTGTTAATATCAGTATCTTATGAAGGAATGATTCAAACACCACTTTAACACTACAGTTGTAGGAAGAGCTTGAGGAGTAGTGGCAGCAGTCTGCTGGATAGCACCACGTGCAGATGCAGCCGTTTGAGCAAACAGCTAATGTGAATTAACTGTATTCCTTGGAGGCTTACACCCGGATCAAAATAGAATTGCAGAATGATTCATAGAAAAACTCAACCATGATATTTCATAGCGCACCCATTGCTGTCAGTGATAGCAAAGGATCTCTTAGCAACATAACTGTTAGGTACTGCAAGGCTGTGTGCACATGTATGTGTGGGTGTTTGTGTGTGTTACTGTATGTCTGTGAGTGTGTTACTGTTCAGATGTCTGTGCGACTGTGTGTATGCATATTTTTGTTTCTGTATATAGTGTGTGTGTGTGTGTGTGTGTGTGTGTGTGTGTGTGTGTGTGTGTGTGTGTGTGTGTGTGTGTGTGTGTGTGCGTGCCGCGCCCATGCTTGCATGGGGTGGTTGGGGAAGATCTTAACACAGTTGATCCAGCTGCAGTACATGTTCAGTTTTGAGATGTGCTAATGAGCTTTTGCTCCTTGTGACTCTTGGATATCTTTTAATCACTATTAAGTTCCTTAGCCGTGCTAGAACATAACGGTTGATGCACTATTACAAATAAAAAGCTATCTTCTCGGAATACCCACTTTTGTGTTTTGGGGCAGCCTTGCTTTTGAGAGGGTGAGTAATTTGTTTTTGTAGTCTATAGATGTTCTCAGCTATGACCCAGGAGATACAGAAACATGGATACTTATAGCCAGGCTGTTCACCTCCATACATTGCAAATGTTATTTTCAAGCCCCAAGCTTAGGATCTTCTAATTTAAGGTGCACTTGCATGTTAAGGTGCACTTGCATGTTTTATAAATTGTCAAATGCACACAGCTATTTGTTAAATAAAATTGTAATTTTGTACATAGGTTTATATAATTCTGTTTGTGCTTGTTCTGCAACTTTGCAGCTTCAGTGTTTTTCTTAAAATTATCTATGTGTGACTATAACTTTCCATGACTAAAATCATAGTTTGTTTATTGATTTTTTTCATTCTGCGTTCTGCTTGCCTCGTGTCTTGGCTTGAGACTGAAAAGGGTTATCTGACTAGCCCTACTGATGGAGTTAAATTCTGAACTGTTTCTTTCCTTTAACTGTGTAAGTGGTCTGGGCTTGGGATCCTTTTCAACCACAACCTGGATGCTAGGTGGTACAAAGCTTTCATTCATAGAATTTATATTAAAATTATTTGAGACCCGTATGATGCATAAAACGTTGCATAGTTTGATAGCGAAATAAATGCAGATTATGTATAACCATTGCATGGAATATTAACATACATCTCAAAACAATGAAAAATATTGTCATCATATGTCATAAAGCAGTTTTTTTAAACAAGTGCTACGAAGCAGTTGTTGAATAATAAAAATAAAGGAATATAATTGCATAAGTAAATACAACTTATTAGAAATTGTACAATAACAGAAAGTTACTTTGCAGAAGTAATTACTGCATTAGACAGCAGTGCAGCATTCAGCATCATGAAAATCAGATTAGATGTTTATGAAGCATTTGTCTGATATTTGTGTGGGTCAAGACATTGACCAGTGGACCCTTGCATTTGATATTGTAGTTTAGATGCTGTTTATTGATAGGAGTGAGGATAGTGGGCAGTAGGTATACTGTTCCTTAGTCAGAGACCAGAATTTAAAGAAGTCTTTGCACTTCACTGAGGCTTATGGGGGAGAATTAAAGAGGAGGTACTGAGTGGATTGCAAAGTTCAAATACTGAACAGAAAATGAGGGAGCAAACAAATTAGAGTGGGACAGTGCTTGTAAGTAATGAGCTTGAACATTAACGAGAGGTTTGTTAAAACGTGCTTTTCCATGACTAGTAACCATGCACTGGGGTACAGGAGTGTGGTTGTAGCAGGGTAAATATACATTGTTTATTTAGTAAAGTTTGCAGTCTACAAGACAGTAACAAGAACATGTAGGTTATGTTCATTCACTGTGTGGATTGACACCCAAGGAAAGTAGGAAGGCAGCACTGTGCTGACCTGATAATAGTGAATATGCTTTTCTGCATTTTGCTTCTAAATTATGTGGGTTCTAAAAAGAAGCAAAACTACTTGAATTGATTGGTGGATTCTACTTCCTTATTAGTCGAGGAATAGACTTTCCACTTGTGAGGACAAAGACAGGATTCCTCTGTGTTATTGACATGGATTTGGTTTTTTCATAGTTTAGCAAGTTACTATGCACATATCTAAATTGGGCAAGGTCACTTACTTACAGAATTGTTTGGGGGTAATGATCTCTTTCTGAGATAATTGATGAATAACAGAGGACCCACTACTGATCCCCTGTGTAATGGTTCCTGAGAAGTTCAAGCCTTCATAGATCTAGAAGTCCAGTTATAGAAGTAGCAGGGGAAGCAGCACGTACTACTTGAGGTGAAGGAGTAGAGTAGAAAAATGATGAAAGCCCATTCTGAGGACTCTAGTTCTGTAGAGGAATAGAGCCCAGACTATAACCTAAGCAACTTGAGTTTGATTAGCAACTTGAGCTCATGATGAAGTAAGCAGGGGTGGATGGACAAGCCCATCCAGGCCTGGGGAGGATTGGTGGCCGTGGTCATCTGCACCCACAGCTCTAGAGAGATGCACCTTAAGCCAGAAGCCAGAGTGGGCCAAACTAGAGTGGGTTTATGGGTGGGCCATCCAAGGCAGTGATGTTATCCATTGCCTGTATGTGTGAAGTGCATATGTGAACGTCGCTGGGCATAGACAGTGAAGTTGCAAAATCTCTATCTGCTAAGGATGAAGGTCCGCCCTGATGGCTGTTGTCCAAGATGCTTTGAAGGGTTCCCTCATGTTGGGGCCTTACCTCTGGAAATGAATAGGCTATTGTTCAGTAGGAGGTGACTTGATGATTGGCATGGCAGAAGGGAAAACAGGATATATGTTAAAGAAATGTGCACGCACGCTCGCACATATACACACACACACACACACACACACACACACACACACACACACACACACACACACACACACACACACACAAAGAGGCATTTGTCCATGTCAGTTGGTAAAGTCCTACTTGGGTTTTCCTAGTCTGTGCTTCTGCTGCTATAGATGATGAGATGTAGAATGGTTGTGGTATCCTGGTACTTAATAGAGAAACCCTGCTGTTCATTACAGAAGTTATCATAGACTCTGTTGAGATATGAGTGAAGTAACAATAACAGAAAGATGAGCTGGTAGAAGAGGAACTCGGCTTGATAAGGATTATAGTGGTAGATTGTCAAAAGTTAAGGAGAACTTACAAATATGGGTAATGTTGTAGAACAGTACCTCCCCAGGTACACAGTAACAAGTCCCGCCTAAACTATGCCCACCACCCAATACCTGTGACATGTTCTAATAAAGAATGGATATTCATGTTGATGTCTTCACCAGCCGCATGAATATTCATCGGATATTTGGCACATTAGCTCAAAGGGGACACTACAGTTACCTAATACCGAATGCCAAGTAATATTTTTTTTTACATTTATGCGGGAGGGCAAGCCCACCACACCCTCTGCAAATTAAATATACCAGTTCTGTGCTCACACTACACTGAGGAAAAGAGTAAATTCCCTGTTCCACTTTGTACCGTGCTCTCCACTCAAAACATTCCATGCATAATGTCACTGTCAGAGCTACATGGCAGCCACTCCTGCATCATTTGCATACAATATCAATGCCATTTGACATGACAATCACACAGGGCACTCCCACTTCTGCGCAGACCGACTAGGGAGGTACTGTTCTACAACAATGCCCAAATATGTTCGAGAGGGGGATTGTTTCAAACACGAACATCATGGACCGGCAGTGGTCAGAAAAGCCTTTTACTTGGTTCATGTCATAGGTAAAGGGATTGCATCCAGAAAAAAGGAGGTTATTTCCTCTCTATACTCCTCCCTCCTTAGACCAATAATTGAGTATAACACTCTGTTTGGTATGTACCTCTCCAAACATCTGCACGAACTGGAAAGGCCACAGAAATACCTCACAAAGAGAACCCATGGCCTCCAACACCTGTCCTATGTGGATAGGCTCAAATCACGATCACTGTACTAGGGATCATGCAGATTGCTCAGAGGTGATCTGTGTCTTGCCTACAAGTCAGTCTCAGAACCTGTCCTACTAGAGATGCTCCATATCCGTAAGTCTAACTCCTCATGCACTACCTGCTCGAAAGGCCTGAATCTAATATGTGACATCACCAAAACCTGCTGGAGAGAGAGGTTTGTCTCCCAGAGGCTGCCCTGTCTTTGGTATAGACTTCCCATACACGTTAAACAGAGTACCTCGCTGATCGTCTTCAACTGCAAACTTGATGAGTGGATGGGAAACCACAAATTTTTCCCAGGGATTCCACCTGTGTCCCTCATTGACAGGGATGACAGGTGCTGACTAAAGTTTCTTTTTGGGGATAAACTCTTTGCTAGTCTTGTAAGGACCCCAGGGCCACTAGCCTAGTAACCTCCTATGAACCCTGTCTGTCAGAAAGCCTGTAAAGGAAAAGTTGCCCAAGACGTGTTCCTATGTAACTTGCTGTCATTACTGTGTGCTCAGGAGATGCCCGAGTGCACATGCACATACTGATTAATTAGTGCTGCTCACTGATTAATAGTTGAGGCTCTAGGATTGTTGTGCTTTGATATTTGGATTTGATTGCATACATATGCAAATTCGAACTGTCTCTGTACCAAATAGCACAATGGTGCTAATTATACTATTGCTTTTCCTCTCATGGTTGGATTTCATTCTCACAGTAATGTTAATATAGTCTATGTATCTTGTACATGTAAAGAATCTGCTGTTCTCTTTCATGGACACACACCCACTTTGATTACTGTAATTGCCGGCAAGGAAAAAAGTGAAGAAAAATAATCAACTGATCACTGCTATGGATATTAACACCTTAATTTTGATATTGGTGGATTGCAGGAATTGAATGAGCTATGTAAATGTATGATAGTGGTTGCAGTGGTGCAGTGGTTAGTGTCGTCACCTCACAGCAAGAGGTTCTCCAGTTCGATTCTTGGCTGGGGTGCCTTCTGTGTGGAGTCTGTATGTCTTCCTTGTGGAAATGTGGCTTTCTTCCCACAATGTAAAGGCATGCGATAGGTGAATTGGGCACTCTGAACTGGCCGTAGGTGTGAGTGTGTGTGTGAGTAAGTGGTACGAACGAACTACCATGGCAGGGCTTGCCACCCGGTGGTGTAAACCTTGAATCGAGATGATTAACACTGCGGAAGTGACACCCCGACCTCATGTGCAAAATGGGAAGAAGGGGCTGAGGATGGATGAAATATTTGACTGACAATGACTGGATAGATTATAAGTGATGTATAATGTTTCCAACTGAAAATATGTCAATATGTTTTTTTTTTCATTTATATAAATGTATGATTACCTGTGTCATAAGTGATAACTTAATAAAGATGTTTCTAGTATAAAAAGTTTTGAGTCTTGTTATCTTTCATTCTCCTTCATTCTTAAGCAAGAATTGGCAACAAGGAATGGTTCAACTTGTTGGTCCTGAAAGGCAGCCTACCCTGTCCCCTTGGGAGCACCTCCTTTCTTCCTTGATGGATCCTCTGAGCCCACAGCCACTACCTCATAAGGGAAATCATTACCTATATGTACTAGTTTCCACTCGACTTCTTAGTGTGAATGTGGTGTAGTAGCACAAGCTCAGCTGCTGGAACTCCAGTGGGTGAACACCTACTGCTCACTTCCCCATAGGATAGGTAAGCTGGCAGTGGCTGCTCACTAATACCTTCCCGGCCAACTCCTAGAGGCACCCAAGCTGCTAGTTGAACTCTGGTCATCTGCACCCAGTCAGAGCTTTATCTACCTACACCTCAAAGCTTGATTTTTGCATTTTTGTTGTAGAATATCACTTAACTCTGGAAGCAGAGGACTTTTATTTAAGCATCCCTGTAAGATTAAATACATTTCCAGTGTGTACTTCTTAGTTCAGAACTCCATTTTTGTATTTATTTACGTAAATGTGTACACAACTTTTTATTTGTATACATTTGTTATGTAAACAGTTCTTATTGTAGAATTAAATAGTTCTTATTCTAGAAATAGTACTGTTTATTTAATAGGCCCATGTAAGGTTAAATAGTTTACAGTATTTTAAAAGGCTGTTTACACATGTATTTATTTTTTAAATGTTAATTGGGGTGAGGTACTGATCCCCAAGGAGCATTTTCAGGCTCTGACTAGAGGTTAGAATAGCCAAAAGCAAAAACAATGCAGAATGAACAATTTTATTTATATATATATATATATATATATATATATATATATATATATATATATATATAAAATGTGTATGTATGTGTATAGACATAATTAAAATTGCTAATGAAATAAAAAATCTTATAGAACGACCTTTTTGTTATGTTGTGGCTAGATCAAATGTAACATAACTTAGTGTTATATGAAAGGTCATTATAAAGAAAGTAATTCAGCACAGTAGTATGAGCTTACTAAAAAACTGTGAAGGGAAACTAAGTTGTCCAGTCCTGCAGGTTTTTATGGGAAAAAAAATGTTATCCACTAGCAGTGCAAAGAAACAGCACTAATAACACATACATTTTCCATAATGTACATTTTCTGTGGTGCACGTCCTAAAAGTACATTCAATAGCTGTTTCCTTAAAATTAGTATTTACTGTCTCATGAAGTTGTGTTTTAACTAGGTTTCTTATCTTTGCAAGGTCTGTAACTTGTTTTAGGTTGTTTAACATAGCTATATGTATTGTAAGCTTAAGACAGTGTAAGGTTTTTCCTTGACAGAAGTTTTTATACTAAACAGAAAAGACATGCATCTGTGTGGTTCTTCTTCATGTTGGCTCTGAGTCACAATAAAATACAGAATCATGTTTGTAGCTTTAGGGATAGGGACTGTCCTGCATAAAGAGGGGCAGCTGGCTATCTTTTGTTGCCTTGTAATAAAATTTAAACAGAGAACTGTATTGTTTACCTACACTGTCCACTGGGTGGCACCACTGAGTCAGAAACTTTTGACATGTCGGCACAAACGTCTGAAGTACAAACTCCTAGCTCCTCTTTCAGGTAGTTGTCCATAAAGAAGGAAATTCTTTTACTATCCTGGATCATGTGGGTTATGAGAAGCTGGTAAGGGTGAAGTGACTTCACAGTGCAAAAGCAAAGATTACATTTGGTACCACAGAGACATCTCCTGTACTGTTCACTGCAGTTGCAATGATATCCCGCATGACTGTGGTGGTGATTTATTCACATGGAGAGGAAGTTTGTCATTGGAATATCATGTACAGATAAAACCTTATGCAGTGCTTATGGACATTCTTCCAGTCCCAGAAATGTTCCCACAGCACTCAAATTGAATTGAAACTGAGGAAAATGGAAAGCCTAAATGTCATTATGAAGTAGTTTGACCTCCCACCCAAAAAAAAAAAAAACAAACAAACATTTATTTATTTATTCACATTTGATTACCGGGAATGTCTGACTGGGTAGAAGCCCATTTTCTGTGGAGGCCTGGGGAGAAAGGCTTCAAATTATTGCAAAACATAATTATAACAAATTAGACATACAGTGGATATAAAAAGTGTACACACACCTGTTAAAATACCAGGTTATTGTGATGCAAATAAATGAGACCACAATAAATCATTTCAAAACTTTTCCCACCTTTAATGTGACCTATAACCTGTACAATTCAATTGAAAACACACCAGTCTGGTAGGGGAAAAATATTTAAAAAGTACAATACGCTGGTTGCATAAGTGTGCACACCCTTAAACTAATACTTGGTTGTGTGTGCACACCCTTAAACTAATACTTGGTTGTGTGTGCACACCCTTAAACTAATACTTTGTTGAAACACCTTTTGATTTAATTACAGCATTCGGTCTTCTTGGGTAGGAGTCTGTCAGCATGGCACATCTTGACTTGGCAATATTTGCCCACTCTTCCTTGCAATAACACTCCAAATCTGTCAGATTACGAGGGCATCTCTTGTGCACAGCCCTCTTCAGGTTGCCCCACATATTTTCTGTTGGATTTAGGTCTGGGCTCTGGCAGGGGCATTCTAAAACTTTAATTTTCTTCTGGTGAAGCCATTCTTTTGTTGATTTGGATGTATGCTTGGGGTCATTGTCATGTTGAAAGGTGAAATTCCTCTTCATCTTCGGCTTTCTAGAAGGCGCCTGAAGGTTTTGGGCCAAAAGTGACTGGTATTTGGAACTGTTCATAATTCCCTCCACCTTGGCTAAAGCCTCGGTTCCAGCTGAAGAAAAGCAACCCCAAAGCATGATACTGTGGAGATGGTGTTCTTTTGATGATGCGAATTGTTGTTTTTGCACCAAACGTACCTTTTGGAATTGTGGCCAAAAAGTTTAGCCTTGGTGTCATCAGACCATAACACATTTTCCCACATGTTTTTGGGAGACGGTGTATTGTTGTGCAAATTTTAGACGGACCTGGATGTTTTTCTGTGTAAGAAAAGGCTTCCGTCTTGCAACCCTACCCCATAGTCCAGACATATGGAGAATACGGGAGAGTGTTGTCACATGTAGTACACAACCAGTACTTGCCCGAAATTCCTGCAGCTCCTTCAGCGTTCATGTAGGTCTCTCGGCCGCCTCCCTGACCAGTTTTTGTCTTGTCATCAGTTTTGGAGGGATGTCCAGTTCTTTGCAACTTTAATGTTGTCCCATATTTTCTCCACTTTTTGATGACTGTCTTCACTGAATTCCATGGTATTTCCAATGCTGTGGAAAATTTTTTGTACCCTTCTCCTGACTGATATCTATCAACAATGAGATCCCTTTGATGCTTTGTAAGCTATCTGCGAACCATAGCTTTTGCTGTAGTAGGCAACTGAGTAAATGTGAGGAAAATCCTACTAGGACAGCTGAACTTTATTTGGGGTTAATCAGAGTCCCTTTAATTGATGGCAGGTGTGTACCCAAGAAGACTGAATGCTGTAATTAAATCAAAAGGTGCTTCAACATAGTATTAGTTTAAGGGTGTGCACACACAACAAAGTGTTAGTTTAAGGGTGTGCACACTTATGCAACCAGTGTATTGTACGTTTGTTATATTTTTCCCCTAACAGATTTGTTTGTTTTTCAATTGAATTGTACAGGTTATAGGTCACATTAAAAGTGGGAAAAGTTTTGAAATGATTTACTGTGGTCTCATTTTTTATATATCACAAAAAACTGGCATTTTAACAGGGGTGTATACACTTTTTATATCCATTGTAATAAAACAATGAGTGAGAAGGTCACTGGAAAACCAAGCACTAAAAACAAAATGAAAAAACTCTAGCAAAGCTAGAACTTCCACTTAGTGACCTCCCAAACCTCTTATATCAGAGGCACATGGGATATATGCAAATGATCCTTATGAACATCAAGTGTTTCAGTTAATTGGCAATTTTGAATGCCCATGACTTGTTTCGTCGTTTTACTGGACAATTTTAGACCAATAAAGTCAAACCCCACTAGCTGTGGATATGCATATTTCTACCTTATGACCTCATCAACACAGCACAAGCAGAGTGTTTGACTAAGTATTAGAAACACAGGACTGTTATACCCAGCTGATGTCCATTATCATTAGGGTCACTGCAAAAATATCCCAAACAACAAACTAAAACAGTGAGTGAGAAGGTCGCTGAAAAACCAATCAGTAAAAACAAAATGAAAACTCTAGTAAAGCTAGAACTTCCACTGAGTAACCTCCCAAACCTCTTGTATCAGAGGCACATGGGATATATGCAAATGATCCACTGTAATATAAAAACATTGGTTAAGAATCGATAAAAGGGTATATGACAATCATTTAATATTTAGAGAAATTTTGGACAATTTGTAGAGAAATTAAAGATAAGTTAGTCTAATATGAATAGGAATTGCAATCTGAAGCGATGGAAAAACAGACTTATCACATATTTAGAGAGAAAGTCAGGGAATAGAATTGGATAGCAGTAAGTGAAGAAGGGAGAGTAAGGATGTAGAAGGAATGAAAAGGTACTTGTTCACATTTAAGTATATAGTTTATCTTGATTTTGAGCAAGAACAGAGCCACATTTTAGCTAGGACGTCTTAACAGAGTGGTTTTGAAAGATGGTAGGGAGGGTATAGATCTAATGGATACACGTAAGGCATTCTAGGCCTTAGCAACCTTGTAGGAATATAGGCACTGCCTAGCAGATTTGCTAGGTTTGTAGACAGACAGGAGTTTTTGGTCTCTGGATCGCAATGACAGACTGACAACATAGTTAGGTAGAAACCTTTTTTTAGTGCTGGACAGGCAGATGGATGCTGGATAATTTTATAAGTGGTAAGAAGTTGTTAATGTGTTAGTTAATGTGGCATTCTAACCAATTAGGGCTTTTCAGTGCTAAACAGTGATGGACTGTGAAAGGGTATGTGCTACAAATTTAGCCACTTTGTTATAACGTTGTTCAAGTTTTAATTTTTGTGAAGCCTGGAGATTATTAAGGATGGAAACACCAAACAGAAGATTGGGAAGAAATAGGTAGTGGCAAGTGTAGTTTTAGTTGCATCGGTGAGAATGTTTTTGGCTCTGTAAAGCATCTCTAGTTTTTGATGAGCTTTTCTTATGCAGTTCTGTATACTCAGTTCGATTGTAAGATTATCATCCAGTATCGCTGTTAATAGTTTGCTATGAAACGTGACTTCAGTGATGGTATTATCAAGAGGGAAGACTTTAAATTTTTGGTATTTTTTGGGTTGAGCATGAGTTGTGAGTTATGAAGCCATGTTTCAGTGGCTGCTAAACTCTGCGTAATTTATTTGGAGGTGTACCATGTTGTCAGATGTGCAAGTGAGAGTGTAATCATGTGTGTATTAGGGTGGACTGTTGTGTGGAAGTATAGAGGGTGTTGGTGAAAATGTTAGAGGAAGGGACCAAAGATAGAGCCTTGTGGTGCACCAGTGGTGACTTGATGGTAAGGGGAGAGCGTGGAGTGCCATTTTACTGACAGATACCTATTGGACATGTAGCTTTTGAACTACAGAAGGGTGGGCTGAGAGAGACGTATTGAGGACATCTGAAGTAGAAGTTTCCTGTGACAAAATGTGTCATAGGCTTTAAAAGGAAGAGACTAGTTTGCAGTTATCTCTAGCTTTATCGAAAGTATCTGTATAGGTTAGAAGGGCAGTGCTGGTACTTTGGGAAGGACAGAAGCCATATTGTGTAGGGGATAGGAGTTCTTGCAGGAGATAGTCTAGCAATTGTTTTGAATATATTTTTCTAGTATTTTAGCAAGGGGAGATAAGATTGCTATAGGTCTAAAGTTATTAATGTCTGTTGAATTTCCTTCTTTGTGCAGGGAGGGATAATGTGTGACTTTACAGAGACAGGGAGCGTGGGATTCTAGGACTGATCTATTTATAAGGATTGAGTCAGGAAAAGCAATGCTATTGGCTGCTGTTTTTAAGTACTTGCTTGGAAGGTCATCAGTTGAAGAAGAGCACATTTTAAGTTTGTTTAAGAATAGTTTTATATAGGATGTGAGAACAGGTTTGAAGGTGAAAGTGGGTGTGGGGATATGTGGCTGTTGGGCATGTTTGGGATTATTTGTTGATGAAGTAACTAACAGAAAGATGAGCTGGTAGAAGAGGATCTCAGCTTGATAAGGATTATAGTGGTAGATTGTAAAAAGTTAAGGTGAACTTACAAATATGGGTAAGGTTGTAGAACAGTACCTCCCCAGGTGCACAGTAACAAGTCCCGCCTAAACCCTGCCCACCACCCAACACCTGTGACATGTTCGAATAACGAATGGATATTCATGTTGATGTCTTCACCAGCCATATAAATATTCATCGGATATTTGACACATTACCTCAAAGGGGGCACTACAGTTACCTAATACTGAACTCCAAGTAATATTTTTTTTTTACATTTGGTTAGAGATGCTATACTATATAAAATTACAGTTGAACTCTATTGCATTTTCGAGTGGTGAGTTTATTGGGAGAGGGGTTTGGGTTGAATTTTTGGCCGGGATGTAAGATTTCTTTTATGGAAGTCCAAACTTTTTTAGGGTTGTGTTTAGTATTATTCTGAAAGTTAGAGTGTAGTTTTTGTCTTAGTTTGTTTGATTTTAGTATGATTGTGAAGCATTCTGAAGTTTTCAAGACACTACTGTTGTGGTTTACATTTTTGCCGTTCTTTCCATGATGTTCTTCGTCTTCCATTGCTGCAGTCCTTACTATTGGGTATAGTCCGCATCCAGTCGGCCGAATACCAGAGTATAAGGCTGGCGTCGGTCAGGGCGCATTAGACTCGCATGACCGCCATATCCTCAGTCTTTTTGCCGCGTGATCCGATGCAGAAGCAGTTTTGCGAGTGCAGGTTGGCGTTCTGAAATATTTCAAACCGGAGTTTCAGACCGAATCAGAGTTGGCAATATTTTGGTTTTCTTGCCTCAGTTTTTAACCGGATGTCAGAAAAAGTGAATAACTGTATTTCTTGTGGGAAACAAATACCTCATAGGGATTACCATACATTATGTATACCTTGTTTAGGGCCTGAGCACGGCGTTGTTGGTTGCCGCTCTTGTGCTAAGTTTAACAAACGCACTATTAAGAGGAGGTTAGACTGTGCCAGATTAGTGTTTGGGAAGCGTTGCAATTATAAAATGCCGTCGGATGCTCCGACCGCTTCATCAAGAAGCGCAAGGACAAAACAGCGAAGCCTAGGGTTGATGAACCGGCAGTCCCAGACGTCGGTTCTTTAGATGGCTCAGTGGAGCCAGAGGTTTTGCCAGGAGTTTCTATAGAGTCTCAGGCAGAATCTTTACTGTTACAGGATGTACCCTCTCAGGAGGCAGGCCAGGCTGAGGGGGCTTCTCAGGTAACTATTCTTCCCTCTCTTCCCAAAGTAGTTAGAGCCTCTCCTTCTGTTGCCAAAACTTCTTTTAGAGGTAGGCCAACTTCAGCTTCAGTAGGGCTTCTCCTAGCCTTTCGGGTTCTGTACCTAAGAAACATATGCTTAAAATGGCAGAAGATTTGATTACTATGATTAGAGGTTCTATGGGCCCTCCTGATAAGAGGCCTAGAGTGGAACCAGAGTTTGACAGTTTTGAACAGGGTCCAGGGGCTTCTGAATCTTCTGCGGAAGATTTGCAGGAGTATCCTCATTATTCTGATTCTGATGTGGATTATGCCACGCCTTCGGCTTCACTTCCTGAGGATTTTTCATTTCAGAGACTCTGCATTCCATGAGGGAGCACTTTAAATGGGAAGGCCAGGATTACTCTGATTCCAGGAAGAGGCTTAGGGAATTCTTGTTTTACCCCAGCATAGGCCCTTAGCTATACCTCCTGTGTTGAATGTGGTGGAAGATGTTTTGCAGAGGCTTCCCTGAACCCTGATTCTTTGCCTCCTGCTCCTGTTAAACCTGATAGGTACTATAGGGTGCCCGAAGCTCATAAGTATTTGTTTAAGAGTCCTAGGGCGGACCCAGAAACTGTTTCTCAGGGGCCTAAAGGTGTTAAGGCCTCTGTGGTTAAAAATCCTGTTCCCACTGACAAAGAGGCAAGGGCGTTAGATAGGTGGGGTAAGAAAGTGTATACTTCTTCCACTCTAGCCATGAGAGCGTTGAATTGTCAGTTTCACATGCTGAAATATCAAAATTATCTCCTTTCACAATTGAAATCTAAGGTGGATGCTTTGGCGGAAGGTATTGATTGTAAAGACTTGCTGGATTTAGTTTATGTGTCTGAACAAGTGGGCAAGCATTCTTTGCAATGTGGTTTTGATGCTGTGCAGGCCTCCTCGAGGGTGGCTGCCACTAGTTCTGTTCTTCGCAGGCATGCCTGGTTGAGGGATCAAAATTTGGCTGAGCATGTTAAGACAAGGATTTTGGATGCTCCTTTACAGTCTGATGTGTTGTTTGGTTCACCTGTGGAAGCAGTTTTAAAGAAAATGGAGGACAAAGCTAAGTCTATGCAAACTGTTAAAGATTTTTGCAGGTACAGCCACCGAAGTTTAGTAGAAATTGGCCTGCTAAGGGGTGGACATGTCCTGCTTATGATTCCCAGTCTAGGGGTAGGTCTAGACGTGGTAGGGGCAGGGCTCAAGGTTCTTTTAGGCCTAGAACAGGGAGTTCACCTGCTCAGACTTCTGGTGAGGGCAGGGGTCAGTCCTTTCGTAAACAGACCCAATGACCTGCCTTTTCAACTGCCAGTAGATTCTCGTCTGGCAGCTCCTTTGAAGGACAACTGTCTCTTTTCAAAGGAAATTGGGATTTAATTACTCAAGACAGATGGGTGTTGGACATCATTCTACCAGTCCCTGTGTCAGAAAGGGGCCTAGGATTTTATTCTCGCATGTTCCTAGTACCAGAGAAGGGGAACACGTGGAGACTGCTTTTGGATTTATCTCTCCTCAACACTTATCTGGACATTCCCAAGTTCAAGATGTTGACGTTACAACAGCTTTTACCCTGCTGGGCAAAGATCACTGGATGGTAACTTTAGATCTCAAGGAAGCTTACCTTCATGTGCATATCAGGCTAAGTTACAGGAAGTATCTGCGGTTTCAAGCTGGAGATTCTCATTATCAGCTCTCTGCATTGCCCTTTGGCTTATCTACTGCCCAGAGTATTCACAAAGGTTCTGGCTCCAGTGATAGCTTACTTCAGGCTACAAGGACTTCAAATCTATCCTTATTTAGACGACTGCCTGATTCTGGCTCAAGAAAAGGAAGACCTTCTACAGCATCTGGAATATCTTATAGCAGTGCTAAGATGCCTAGGGTATTCTGTGAACGAAATAAAGTCCAGTCTAGTACCCTCTCAAGACATGTGCTTTCTGGGTGTGAGACTGAATACAGCAGCCCAGATGGCCTTTTAACCCCGGACAAACAAAAGAGTCTGTCACTTTACTTCCATCAACTATCTCATCAGTCCGTGCTGACTGCAGAGACAGTCCTTCAAGCATTAGGGTTCATGGCATCTTGTATTCTGGTGCTTCCCAATGCCAAACTGCATATGAGGAAGTTACAATGGTATCTCAAAATGTATGGACACAGCACTGCCAGGATTTAGACACTGTCATTCAAATAATACCTTGCCTTCAAAGAGTATTTTGTGGTGGGCTCAGGAATGTCACCTAAACAAGGGACTCTCTGTGACCCGGCCAGAGGCGAGTCAGATTTTACCGACAGATGCCTCAGACATTGCTTGGGGAGCTCATCTAAATGTAAAGTGGATACAAGACAAGTGGCCTGCCAGACTACAGCATCTACATATCAACATAAAGGAGATGTTAGCAGTCCAGTTCGCATTGCTGGCTTTCAAGGAGTTACTTCTTCCAGGGCAGGTGTTGATTCTAACAGACAACACAACTGTCATGTGGTACTTCAACAAACAAGGGGAACACATTCTTATCCTCTAGGCAGGCATGCAATGATTTTATGGGAGACTGCGCTACGCCTGCACCTAACTCTTCAGGCAAGGTTTCTGCCAGGAGCACAGAACTCCTTAGCAGATGTGTTAAGCAGACAAATCATGGATCCCCACAAGTGGAAACTGGATCTTCATGTATTTCAGAAATTGACAGTGTCATGGGGAACTCCAGACATAGATCTGTTCGCTTCTCCACTAAACCACCAGCTGCCACAGTTTTGCACAAAGGGGTTTCATCACACAGCTTGGAAAGTGGATGCTCTGTCTTTCAGTTGGACAAACCTTCATCTGTATGCCTTTCCACCTCTGCCTCTTCTTCCAAAGGTACTGTTAAAGGTCAGACAGGACAGGCCAAGGATGATTTTGATAGCTCCAGATTGGCCTCGGCAACACTGGTACCCTCTACTACGGAGTCTGGTAAAGAAGCCTCCATGGCCTTAACCTTTGACTCCGCATCTGTTATCCCAGCAGGACGGTCATCTGCTCAATGTCAAGCTTCACTCTCTTCCTCTGACAGCCTGGCATATTCTGTGTTGAAACACAGCAGGTCTCAACTTCCTCAACAAGTTTTAAATGTGATTATGGAAGCTAGAAGACCTAGTACAAGGAAAGTGTACGCAGCAAAATGGAAAAGATTTTTATTTTGGAGTAAAGCAAAGAATTTGGAGATTTCTGAGCCTAATTTGAGTATGGCTCTTCAATATCTTACTGAGTTACTGGACAAGGGTCTGTCCTTCTCTTCCATCAAGATTCATGCTGCAGCGATCTCAGCTCACTATGATTGTGACCCACCATTGTTTTCGCATCCTTTGTTCAAGCAGTTTCTTAGAGGGCTAAGAATATAAGACCCCCGTAGAGCTCCTACTCCTGCTTGGGATCTCAATTTTGTGTTGGAAAACTTACTCTACAACCTTTGGAGACTGCGGATACTGCTGAATTGAAATATTTGGCATGGAAGACTGCTTTTTGTTGGCTATTACTTCTGCAAGAAGGGTGTCTGAGTTGCAGGCCCTTATGGCAGTCGAGCCCTTTTGATTTTCCATAAGGATAGGGTATCATTACGTACTAATCCTTCCTTTATGCCTAAGGTGGTTTCTAGTGTGGCTTTAAACCAAACTATTCATTTGCCTACCTTTTATGCAGACCCCCAAAATAAAGGGAAAAGATTTTGCATACTTTAGATGTACACAGGCAATTGCGTTATTACTTAAGCAGGACTAAGGATTTTAGGCAGTCTCAGCAGTTGTTTGTTTCTTTTGCTTTGAGTTGACAGGGCAAGCCTGTGTCAAAACAAACTATTTCTAGGTGGATTGGCTTTTGCATTGCATTTTGTTATTCCCATCATGGCAAGGAGGTTCCAGCTGGGATTAGGCCTCATTCCACTAGGGCTACTGCCACTTCAACAGCATTTCTACGGGGTGGCAACTAAGGATATTTTGGAAGCAGCTACTTGGAGTTCAGTGCATACTTTCTCTAAGCATTATCACCTTCCTATCTACTCTAAGTCTAGGGCTGGTTTTGCCACAGCTGTTTTGCAAGGCATGTTGTCAGCTCCTGCTTCTTTATGATTTGCCAGCCTCCCTTACCTCTGCTTTGGGATTCTACCCAATAGTAAGGACTGCAGCAATGGAAGACGAAGAACATAGTACAGTTTTGTACCTACCATAAATGTAGATGTTCGAGGATTCCATTGCTGCAGTCCAATTTACCCTCCTTCCCTCTATGTTTAGGGGTGGTTGTGTAGGTGATTTACCTGCTTATATTTTTGTATATATTGTTCATGTTTTGGTGCAGGTATTTTGGGCCTTGTCTTTTTAGGGTCTTCTGACATCTGGGGCAAGAAAAGACTGAGGATATGACGCCGGTCATGCGCATTAGTACCCTGACGTACTGACGTCAGTCTAATGCGCCCTGACCGACGTCAGCCTTATACTCTGGTATTCGGGCCGACTGGATGCGGACTATACCCAATAGTAAGGACTGCAGCAATGGAATCCTCGAACATCTACATTTATGGTAGGTACAAAACTGTACTTTTTTTTCTCTATCCTATATTAGCATTCTACTCTCTGTGGATAGCCAAATTGAGTTTTTTTGTTTTCAGTCTCATCCTTCTAGGAGATGCAAAACTATTTAGGATATTTAAAGTTGTATTGAATTCAGTTACAGCATCATCTAACGGTCGGATTTTTAGGAAGTTAATAGATGATAGTGAAGTAATTAACATTTCCAGGTTAAACTTGGAAAGAGTACATGTTGTTTTATAAATATGCTGCTTAACTGGATGTTTGAGATGTCTAGTCGTATATGCTGGGAGGTGATCACTGAGAGAGTCTGACATTGTACCTGTGGTGGAGTATTTGCTAGGGTCTAATACTAGGATCCAGTCTAACATAATTTGATGCCTTGCTGTAATGTGTGGGGCTATTAATTAGTTGTGAGAAAGCATATACGTTCATACTAGATATAAGGGAGGTTAGAGTTTATCACCAGCCAACTGATCACCTAGTAATGTCTTTTCTTGTGGAAATATTGTGGATATCCAGTGTAGGATGTCTTACAGTATAGCTGTTTTTTTTTTGCCAGGAGGGATATAAAGGGCAGTAATACATATTTGTTTATAAATGTTTATTTTGAGGAAAACGATGAGAAACTCTGCTGAACTGAATTTTGATATTGGTTGGCTATAAGGGGACATGTAGTAGGTGCTAGGAAATATTAAAGCAATACCACCACCTTTCCTCTTTATGTGGTCATTACAGATGATATTATGGCCAGGAAGTATAACTTCAGAGTCGTTTATGCTGGGTTTAAGCCAAGTTTCAGTTACAGTGAGAACATCGGGTTTATATTGGGTAATCCAGGCATGTAGTTCAGTAGTTTTATTTCTTATACTTTCAATATTTATTGAAACAAAAAATAGATAACTAGGGTTGGGGATTGGCTGTTTTGGGGTTACAGAAGTGTGTGGGAGAAAACAAAACAATGAACAAAGAGATGCAAGTAAAAGGGCCTTGTGGCAGAGCTCCTGCAGTATTGAGGTCAGATGTAGTAATTGCAGGCTCTGAAATGAAAGAAAGAAAAAAAAACTCTACTAAGCTGTCAAACTATATTGAGGCAATAAAGTTAGTACTTATTTTACAAAAAAGAAATGAAGGCCACAGTAAGTCAGAGCAAGAGAATACAGGGGAGTAGAGTGATGGTAAGAAAGTCTATGGATATAAGCTCAACGTAGTTTTAGCAGGAAGGATACTGATATTGGACCACAGTAATGCAGTGTAAATACATAGCTATATTGAGCAAATTATCAGAACATGGCACTACACTGATATGCACAATATAACACCATCACATAGAAAATGTTCTTGAGATTAACTGTTATGCCAAAACAGTTTTTTATATACCAGAAAATGAGCAACTCACATTGCATACATATGTGTTAAAGGGAAACACGCTCAGCATACATACATGTTATATGATCTGAATGAACGTGTTACAAATGTAACACACCAAAGTGTTTTCACAGTTTTACAAAGTCTTAAAACAAGTAGAAATGTAATAACATATGACACATACCTGCTGTATGAAGGAAGACAGTGACTGAGTGTAAGAGGAGGCAACACTGAGGGGATATTTAGCATAACATTCTGCTACAGTGACAGTCCACCCTCAGGTCAGTTTACAACTGAGATCAGTCATTGTATAGCCAGAGCAAAGCAGTTACAGAGATGCAAGTAAAACAGGTTGTCTGTCATTTCCTGAGACTAAATAACTGGCATATGCTGTATAGTGTAATGGTCAAGCAAAAGGGGATAGTGGCCAACTTAGAGGTCCGTAGAGTGCATGGACTATTTCACAGAGACTTTCCGTCACAGTGCAGGCATGTATTTAACTGATTAAAGGTAATCTGCAGCAAGGCTCTTCATGATAAATATGCTTACATTAAACACTGACAAAATTCTCAGTACTTTGCTCACGCCATGTGTGAATAAAATAACTAAAGCAGAAAGTTGCTTGTTGCTTGCGGCTGAAGTTAGAAAGAGCTTTAGCAAAAGCTATGAGGATAGCAACACTCCACTGCTGGGACTCTTGTCTCTCATCAGTCAGCTATTGATGGGCTAAAGATTGAAAAACTGATTATTCTGCTTCATATGTATTGATGATATCCGATACCTAACATGAAGTGGAGCAAAATATTGGGAAGAAATCACATGAGAAAGAAGTATTGATGTGATAGAAACTACAGGACACTACCTGCTTTACAGTATGGAGATAAAATAAAACCTGAGTGGCCATGGAAAGGTCTGCAATCTTAAGATGAAGTTGTTGGTAAAGCGTTTAAACCAAGATCCTCCATATTTTGTGGAGAGTATTGTAAGTTATTGTAAGTGTTTTACAAACAAATAAATTGATTGAAAAGTACAAAAAGGAGCAAAACCAGCAGTGGCAGAACTAGTGCTGTTAAAAGAACCTAGAGACTGTTAAAATTGTGGTAGTCGAAAGTTAGAATGAGGGACTCTTGAAGTTGTTTTAAACAGAGCTGTTCTGTGCAGGAACTGTCCCAAAGTGAAGACTAGATGTTTGATGTAAGTGTTCCTAATAAGTTTTTTAGATATGGTAGTTTTATTGAAAAAAAATCAGGCAAATAATGGACTCTTAATGGTTTAAATATGATTCTAGGGACTGAAGCTTTTCATTTTTAGAAATGTATTTTGAGTAGGTAAAAAAGTTTTATATTTGATGATTTGACCATGAGATGGTTAATGCAGTGTTAGGTGAACAGTCAGTGTTCAGAGTAACATAATATGTGCTACCTCATAGATTTGTAGAATAGATAGTATTTCAATTTAAAATGTGGTTTTGGGATGTAGTTCTAATGTAGTTGAGCTTACTACTGTGGTTGGTCTGTCATGTGCTAAACAGCAGTTCTAGAGAAAACAGTTAGAATGTAGACCTTAAGGACATTTGGCATCTCCTTTTTGTATGTGTTGTTTAAGAATCCTGACATACTTTGAGGATGCTGTGGACTTCCCATTTTCACATTTGTGTTCATGGGGAATGGTGCTCATTTGGAAATGTGATGTTGCTCTGCACATCCTGTGCTTTTATCACCCTGCTGAATTTGAGTAAGGTGGCATAGTACAGCTTGTTTTAGTACTGTCTTCATTGACGGATCAAGTACTGTGAATATTTTACCACTCTTGAAGTCAAGTGATACAGCATTGTTCTGCATCAGTAGTAGTAATGGATTTGTCCTTGAAGGATGGTGGTTCCCTATTGTATTTGTACATTCAGAAGTACATTTTGATCAGTCTGAACTTACTACCTCACAATAATTTATAAGCTGCCAGAATGTTAGTGAGAGTGTGTGCTAGTAGTGACATCCTCCGTACATTCCCTGCAGGAGCTGGGGCAATCATCAGAACAGTTCTTTCTACAGCAGTCGCAATGCATTCTTATCTGCTTCAGAGGTCTAGTATGTAGTGCATCTTCAGTCTTCTATAAACGCAATGGAATCAGTTCTTCTAGCCTTAATAATCTCCTCCTCTCTTCGCTCCCTTGAGACTGCTTACAGCCTGATATGTATCATAGAAGAAGGTAAGGTGCAACTCTTCTAGACATGTTAGTAGAGCTGAGCAGTAGATTTCTCTGTGTTTTTTTTTGGCCCTTTCACAGGACATCCTAATATAAAAGTTTATAAGGTGGAGGCAGCTGCTTTCTGTCAGCCCTTGCATACAGCTTCAAAACTTGATATGTTCATAAGTTTTTATTAATCTTGGGTCTGGAAAGCTATTGAGAAGCTTAGTCACACCACCCTTGTAATGATAAAATGTAATGGGTATATACCTTTCGTAGTTGTTTTCATGTATATTTGGTGTTAGAGTTACACAGAGAAGTAGCCAAAACGGCATGTGAGTACATATGGAAAGACTGTACCAATATCTGCTACTAAGAGCAGTATTAGGATTTCACAGTGTACCATGTTGTGCAGTTTATACTGGAAGGAATGGAACCTGGTAAAGTTTCAAAACATCAAACTGCAAATGGTTGAGACCATAAGATCAACATTTTGAAACTTGGAAATTGTAATAATAAAAAAAAAAAAAATACATTTTTGCAGGGGGGCACCCCCCCCCCCTAATAAATAAATATACCAACTCCAAGATCGCACTGCAGTGAGGAATATGGTAAATTTCCCATTCCGTGCTGTACAGCAATCTCCATTCAAAAAGTTCAAAGTTTAAAACTTCATTCGTATGGTCTTGACCATTTGCAGTTCAAAGTTTTGAAACTTCAAGCTTGTGAATGGAATTGTGTGTGTGTGTGTGTGTGTGTGTGTGTGTGTGTGTGTGTGTAGATATATATATATATATATATATATATATATATATATATATATATATATATATATATAGATAGATATATACATACAGAGAGAGAGAGCTTCCCTATTAAGTAAGCGAACATTCAATGTTTCGAACGTCACTTTATCGACAGTTAAATGTTGAATAGGCCAAACCCCGAACAAACAGAACAGCTATTTTTTTGCTATGGGAAAAAATTGCTGGTCCGCAAAAAAAAAAAAAAAAAAAAAAAGCCCAAATACAAAATAAAATGGGGGGCTTCACCCCCGCCTACTTAAATATACCAACTCCGAGATCACACTACAGAGGAGGAAACTGCAAAGTCCCGAAAACAGCCCAGTGATTTTTTTCCCTAGGAAAAAAATCTCTGTTCTGTTTGTTCAGGATGTGGCCTTTTCAACATTTAGCTGTCGACAAAGCGACATTCAAAACATTGAATGTTCGCTTAAATAATAGGGTGCCATATATATATGGGTCTACATGACATGGTCGACATTTCATAAATTCGAAAACTATATGGCTGAGACCATATGATCGACTTTTGAAATGTTGACCATGTAAAAAAAAAAACACAACAATCACTTATCTTCACATTACTAGCTGGGGGGGGCAAGCCCCCCTGCACCCTCCCCCCCCCGTGGGAGGCTCCACCCCCACACACCCCTGGAACATAAATATACCAACTCCGAGATCACACTACAGTGCGGAAGATGGAAATCTTTCCATTCTCCACTATACGGAGATGTCCGTTCTGCATGGTGGACGTTTCAAAAGTCGATCATATGGTCTTCGACTTTTTGAAATTTTGACCATATGAAGGGGACCCATATGTGTGTGTGTGTGTGTGTGTGTGTGTGTGTGTGTGTGTGTGTGTGTGTGTGTATATATATATATATATATATATATATATATATCTACTAAATCTCTGATTATACTGAATTTTAAGCCATAGACATGATGTGGGTTTCCCTTCACCTGTGACTTGCTTGTGGTAAAAAGAATTACTGTGACTTAAAGTGCTGACTGTCAGAATACTGATAGTCATGTAGAAAATAGTGTTGTAGTGTTTCTAAATGTGGGTATGTCTCTTTACATGTTTATGGAAAGTATCTAAAGTAATATGGCGGTTGTTTTGTGTGTTCCGAGCAGTAGTGGCACGGTGTAGAGTATTGTAAAGTAAGTAAAAGATATATGCCCTTTTCCCCACTGTAGGGCAATCCTGGAGTTAATATATATACTTAGGGGGGTGGGGGGCACAGCCCCCCAGATTGGTTTGGTTTCAAATCATCTGGTTGGGTAAGTAAGTAGTTTTTAAGCTCTGGAAAGAGTTAGTCATTGATGTTGTAAGTGTGCAGGTCTGTGGTTTATAATTTAGTATTTTGAAGTTCAGCATTGTAAGCTTTCATTATAATGAGATTCAGTCAGATGAGTTTTCAGTATTTTGAAAATTGGGTATTGTGGCCTCAGTCAATGAAATTCAGTCACATGAGTTTTTAGTCATGTGAATTAGACCCATATATATGTACACCATGCAGTTTGGTTTTGTGAAAGGTAGATCATGTCTGCTCAACCTGGTTGGCTTTTTTGAGTCAGTCACCAGAGCTCTGGATGAAAGCAAGGCAGTTCATACAGCCTACTTCGATCTGGCCAAAGCTTTTGATACCATTCACCACTCAGGAATTATTGATAAACTCACCTAACTAGGCATCAACCCCTATATCAGTAGGTGGGTTGCAAATTGGCTCACAGATAGAACCCACAGTGTGAAAGTACCAGACTCCAAGTCAGACTGTGAGCCAGTCACGGGTTCCATGTCCATCCCTTTTGAAAGTACCAAGGGCCTCCAAGTAGGAAACCTGTGGAGCCATGACA